>NC_057808.1:132260691-132269253 GCF_018294505.1 Triticum aestivum
GTACGCCGCCGCCCGCCATCTCCCGTCATCGCCCGTCGCCTCCCCGAGCCCCGCCGCACCCCGCCGCACCCGAAGACCCCGTCGGAGCCCCGTACCGCTCGCCGGAATACCTCGCCGGAGGTATAGCCGAGCCGCCGCTCGAACCGCCCGGTTTTTTTAAAACCGCTCGGTTTATTTTTTTCGAAACCCTAGGTTTATTTTTTTAGATCGGTTTATTTTTTTGGTTTAATTAATTAGTGAACGTTCACCAATCAGTTCGTTTTAACGAACGTGTTCGTCGGTTAGTCGCTGTTAACGAACGTCCGTTCGTTTAACTGTTCGTGAGTTTTCTTTTTCGTCGGTTTTTCCGCGATTATTCGAGATCGCGATTTCTGATCAGATTTTCGTTCTGGTTTAACTTTTCACTCGTTTATCGGAATCAGGCGATTCAAGCGCCTAGAGTTTCGTCTTGAAATTCTCTTTCTGTTTAACCAACTCAAACAAGTTTTGGCTACTGTAAAATTTGACTTAGATCCAGATTAGTACACGAAGCTTGTTTCTTTCGCCGTTTGACTTTTGTTGCTTCGTTTGATTCGATTCATTTTGCAAACCGGAGTTCTTAAGTTGAACTAGCTGGTTAGATCTTTATTTGAGTTTTACCTGTGCATTAGATGAGTGCTTATTGTTTGCTTGTTTGTTTGCGATAGAGTACCCGGAGTGCACCGCTTGCTACTTTGAATCTCTAGGTTTCACGGATCATCAGCAAGGCAAGTAATGCTTTGATCATACCTCTTTTACTACCCAGTTTTATTGCATTAGACAAATCCTCAAACATTGCATGGTTAGGATCTAATTAAATTGTGGGTATCAGGATGTAGTTGAGGTAGTACCTATTACCTGTTTTATTATCAAACCCTTGGGAGTTACTTCTACGTTTGCTTATATTGCTATGCTATGCAAGTAGACGTGGATTGGGTTTGAGTGTATCCATGACAGATGTGAGATTTGTTAATATATGGTTAAACCTAAGGTGGCAACTAAAACTCACATCTGGGTGGATTGAGGTACCTGGGTATTCCAGGATTGCCTGTTTCTTTTGGACCGCCACCCAGGTTCTAAGGGATCAGAGATTATTCATGCTAGAAACTTCCGTGTGCAGCCACAAGCTATTATGGGCTCTAGCATAGTTGATTAAGTTGTGTGAACTCTTAAAGTGGTAGACTAGCAGATGTAGGGGATGTAGGTGTACCGGTCTACCCATTCGTAAGGTGCTAACGCTTCTGAAAGACTGTGTCTCGGTCATCCGTTTCTCAAACATCATGTAGTGCGAGAATCAAGCGGAGGCGATCGAGTCTTGTGGGGAAAAGTGCACAAACCTCTGTAGAGTGTACAAACTAATCATGATTAGCCGTGTCCCCGGTTATGGACATCTTGAGTATCTGGTACTTGGATTATCATGTGAATCTCATCATGTTACTTTAATTAATTTTGTTGGGTTAATGATGATACTTAATTGGGATTGAGAATGCTGTCAACCATTCTCAATGTTTAACAACCACCATGATAGTAAAATAAAATTTATTCCTTTGCAGTAGGGAAAAATTGGCTTTTTTGCAAAACAGTAACCATAGAGCCTACTACCCGCCAAATATGCATATAGTAATAGCATCATTCTGTTCATTACTCTCTATGTGTTATTTTGCCAGCATATTCCATGTGCTGACCCATTTCGGGCTGCAACGTTTCATGTTGCAGACTTTTCAGACGACGAGTAAGGTGCCTTAGGTCGTGGTCTTATACTCGGTGATGCCGTTGGAGTTGATGGACTCACTTATCTTCCAAGTCTTCCGCTGTTATCGTATTTAGATGGCCTTAAGCCATATTTATCATACTTATTCTCTTTTGAGATACTCATTGTAATAAGTGTGTGATTGCTACTCTGTTATAAATCCTCCATTTGTACTGTGCGTGTCAGCATTACTGATCCAGCGATGACACTGGTGCACAGTAGCACAGACTGTTTGAGGTCTGGTCGCTACAGTTGGACTATTGTTAGTTTGAAGCACTCGTCTGGTTTGAAGGATAGATACCTTTCTGGGATCAAGTGCATCCTAACTCACCTGCGCAAGATGTACTGATAATGATGATGGAGATGTTGTGCAGTATATATATATATCACTTAGGCTTCAAGTGCGTACTTGTTAGTTAAACCTATGGATAAAATGTGACACTAAATACGACTAGTAAGTAGTACAGTAGCAGTACTAGTATACGCGGTCAAATTATTCATCATGTCCACACAATGAATTGACGTGACAACATGCTGCGCGTGAGGTGACACAAGAATCCCGGCGGCGTGTTCGGGTATTCTGGACTTCAGATTTGGAGTACCACTTATCTATCGAAATCTTTCATCATTCACTTAAAACAGTCGATTCATCATACATTGAGTACCATATAACTGGAATTAACCCATGCAAGTCGAAGAAGGATTGGCCGGTGCTGCCGGCTGGTGTCAAGTTCGATCCCACGGATCAGGAGCTGATCTGGCACCTTGAGGCCAAAGTGAGTGCTGACAGCGCGAGATCTCACTCTCTCATCGATTTGTTCATACCAACCATCGACAGCGAGCACGGCATATGCTACACCCATCCTGAGAAACTTCCAGGTAACACACCGATCGGCCATCTACTTGCACAAACATATTCCTTTGTTTATAGCTCTATTTTTCTTTTTAGACGCAAACCTGGTGAAGCAATTACAATTTGACAGTTAATAAAAAGTGAAACAAGTGACTGCAACATGCCAAAGATGTTATGAAAATGCCAACTACGTAAACTAAAACCTGTATTCGACAATACTGCAGGTATCACACTGAGTGGCCTAAGCAAGCATTTCTTCCAGCGCAATTCTAGGGCATTCAAAAGGGGCATGTGGACGCGTCGCAAGATACAGTCGGAGTGCGGCATGCCTGCGATGTGGCACAACACCGGCAATACCTTGCCGGTGATGGTCAACGGCCCGCAGACGGGCAGCAAAAAGGTTCTAGTGCTGCACACCAATAAGAACTTCGACCAGCAGAGGACCAACTGGGTGATGCACCAGTACCACCTCGGGGACCTGGAGCAAGAGAAGGAGCGGGAGCTGGTCCTCTGCAAGATTTTCTACTAGACAAACACTAGGGCCAGGAGTAAAAAGATTATAAGTTAGTTTGGTATTGGTACTTGTACTACCTTGTCGTCCGCAAGTTGGTATTGTTGTTGACGATCTTTTGGTATGAACTTGGTATTTTCTTCAACCATCATGCCGAGGGTCGACGTGGATATAAAGCTGAATCATTTGTCTCGAAATGAATTTTCAGGCACCTGATTTTTATTTGATGGGTAGCATAAGCACCTGTCGTTCGAATTCCCAGTTCTCCAAATTTTTTGAAACAAGTGCATGCTCTTATTATCACGATGAAAAAACAATATCCCTGTTGCATCCAGTTATCAGTCTGTACTTGCAGAATTCTCTCGTTTATTGAGCACGTATATTGTTTTTTCAGGTCGAGCAAGTTTCAACTGGGCTGTAGACTGCCCAAGCTTGGTTTTGTTTTTAACAGGCCCAGCCCATGATGACAACAGGGCACAAAGATCCAGCGGGTATCTACTGGCCTCTGGCCCACCAACGTTAGTTATATTTTGTCATACAACATCTGCAGGCACTTTTTTTACTTAATCAAACACACAGCCCATTTCTATTTTCCTCTTGAAACGCATGTCCTACATCCATTTTCTAATCTCTACCTATAGATTTACTAGTTCATATACACGTATCATTATATTGAAAATACATAAAATTCACTTTTCATATTTACATCCTTATTTTTGTTGTTGTTTTCCCTCCCAGCGCTTATTTTTTTACCACTAGTTTTCCCTTAAACCAACTCAATTGTCCCACGTCTTATTTGCTTACAAAAACAAAATGATTTTTTTGGCAAATCAATAAGTTCTTAAAAAAATGTTTATCATTTCGAGATTACAAAAGTTCGGACTCCACCGAATTATGCAAAATAAGGTTGAACTTTTTGACCGTGGTCCTGGGCAGAAAATGGGCTGTAATAAATTACTTAAGAATTAGCAAATGGGCTGCAAATTATTAAAAAATAGCAAATGGGCTCTATGTTATCTGGCACAGATTTGGAGGCTGACTTGTGGGCCTACTAAGTTCATGCATACACAAGGTTTATCAAAAAGAAACTTAGTCAACAATCGACTCTACCAGCGTCAGACCGTTAGATGTCAATCTAACGGCAATCGTGCTTCTTCAGTCTCTGGTCTTCCTGCCCCAGCCGCCCAAACCAGCGCCGTCGGAACCGCCTGCTCCCGCCTCCCGTGGCCGGCTGTGCTGCCGGGCAGGCCTCACGGCCCCATCATATACTCGCATCCCTGGCCTGTCTATCCCTCTACTCACCCACACCTCCAGTTATTTTCCGGCGGCGGCAGCCGAACCAGTCAACCCTCGTACTCTCCATCGCGTGGGCAGCCACTGCCGTGTCTTCCCCGGCTTTGTGTCATTCCCTTCGTAGGCCTCGCCGTCCTCCCCCGCCCTGGTGCTCTCGGCGCGGCGTGGTCAATGAACGACATCCATCGGAAGTGGACTGTACGTGGAGAGGCTGACAGTTGGGTCCACGGCCACACACAAGGAAACGCCTCCTTATTATGCGCAAAATAATGATTCCTCCACCTGACATCTAGGACCCGCCGGAAGGGCCTCTGTATTTCACAAAAAAATGTTCCCTTCGCTGACAGGTCGGACCCACCAACTATATCTTCGCACGCAAGGAAGTGCCTCCTTATTGCGCACAAAAAAATGAATACCCCCTGCCAGCTGGTACCCACCATAGTGGGAGGCTGACTTGTGGGCCTACTAAGTTGACGGGGACGAAGGGCTTTGTCACCTTAGTCAATATGAACGATTCTAGCTCCAGTGACTGTATCATGTCCATCCAACGGCCTTAGTGCTTCTTCAACCTCTGGTCTTCTTGCTCCAGCCGCCCAAAGCAGCGCCGGTCGCGCCGCATGCTCCTGCCTCCCGTGGCCGGCTGTGCTGCCACGGAGGCCTCACCGCCCCTACTATTCCCACCGCTGGCCAGGCCCTACGGCGACGGCAGCCTCACACCGCAGCTGAACCAGTGAACCCTCGTACTCCTCTCCGCGCGGGCTTCCACTGCCGCGTCTTCCCCAGCTCCGCGTCGTCCCCTTCCTAGGCCTCGCTGTCGTCCACCGCCCTGGTGCTCTCGGTGCGGCGTGGTCAACGTGGTCAAGGAACGGCTTCCATCGGATGTGGACTGTACGTGGAGAGGCTGACAGCTGGGTCCACGGCCACAGCAAGGAAGTGCCTCCTTATTACGTGCAAAATAATTATTCCTCCACCTGACAGCGGGGACCCACCGGACGAGCCACCGTATTTCACGAAAAAATGTTTCCCCTGACTGCTGGGACCCACAAGCTACATCTTCGTACGCAAGGAAGTGCGTCCGGGCAAAAACAAAAAAAATGATTCGCCCCCCTGACTGTTGGGACATGATGGCATGATATAATTCAAATATATGATTTATATAGTAAGCAAGTAAGCAGATGGCAATCCATATATGATGTAAAAACTAAGCAATGCAAGACAACATGCATGACATGGGTAATATAACCCTGCCAAGTTTGAGCATAGACCTCAGGGGGGAAATAGGACTGGTCATCAGTCTCTGAATCCTCCTCTGAGGAGCTCTCTGTAACCAGCAAGATGTCTGCTTCAGCAGGTAGCATTGTTTGCTCTGAATACCTTGTTTTCACTCCAGATACTTCCATCACCGCTTCAAATGGCTGATGCACAGGAAGAGTAGTTGAATATACAAACGTTGTCGACAAATGGAACACGTAATACAAAAAAATGATAGCATGATATAATTCACATACATGATGATTAGCTAAACAGCATGGCATTGCATAATTCACATATATAATGCCTTTGCAACAAGATAGCATTGTATAATTCACATATATAATGTCTTGCAACAACATGGCAATGCATAATTCACATATATGGTAATTAGACACTGAACAGGTGGCATTCACACAAAGCATGTCTAAACTAATCAAATGACATAGCAATGCGAGACACCATACGCACGATATGAGCAACATAACCCTGCCAAGTTAGAGCATACACCTCGGGGGGGAATAGGACTGGTCATCTGTCTCTGAATCCTCCTCTGAGGAGCTATCCGTAACCAGCGAGATACGTGCTTCGTCAGATAGCATAGTCTGCTCTGAAGACCTTGTTTTCACTCCAGAATTTGCCATCACCGTGTCAAATGGCTGATGCACACGAAGAGCAGTTGAATGTACTAACATTGTTGACAAATGTAATATGTAACGGAAAAAAAGGATGGCCTGATATAATTTACATATAAGATGACTGGCTAAGCAGGATGGCATTGCAAAATTCACATATATGATGCCTGGCTAAACAAGATGGCGTTGCATAATTCACATAAACGATGAATAAACTAAACAGATGGCATTCGCACAAAGGATGTCTAAACTAAGCAGATGACATATTTGATGTATAAAGTAAGCAATGCAAGACACCATATGCATGATATAACCAACATCAGCATGCCAAGTTAGAGCGAAGACCTCAGGGGGTAAATAGGAGTTGTCTTCTCCTTCTGAATCCCCCTCAGAACAGATATCTTCCTCTCGATTACAATCCAAAATGCATGGAGGGGGGCTGACTTTGCGCCTACCATGGAGCGACGTCTGCATGAAATTTTATTGCCACGCAAGGCTCGTCTCTTTTGCTCTACATGTTCAGTTCCATTGTTTACAATAACTGTCATGCATAGGAATAAAACATAGTGAGATTATGTAAGGAGTGCATGCAGAAATCCAGAGTGATGGTAGCAACCTGTGGATAGACCCAATAATAGCAGGCAGATAATGGCTTCAGTTAAAAAATACAGATAATGGCTTCTTTACTATTTGTTTCCCACCCAACATGAAACTCATAGTAGACACCGGAGATTAACCAGATAGTAGATAGATACTATTGATAGCGGCCCCGATATGTACCCCACAACCATTCAAAAAATCAAGTTTGACCATTAGTTTGGAGCTGACTCAGGATGATAAAGTAGCATGTAATATTAAGCGATGCATAACGTAAGAAGACACGAAAGAGTGCGACCTCTCTTGCGGACCCGTGTAGTCTTCGAGATCATCTGCTCGGTTGATGATGGTAATGCAGTTTTCATGGCTGCCAGCGGTGGGGAAGAAGACCTGAGGCGGCGAAAGATAGTCTGGAGGCCGGATCCCTGCTATGCTGGACCCTTCTGTTGTTGGAGCAACTGAGCTAGGGTGGACGACAGCGCAGCAGGAGCGGGACAAACCACGCAAGGTTTTCTTTGACAACTATCTGTAAGAGAAGTAATTCTGTAAGGGCTCGTTTGAATTGGAGGATTCCAACAATGCAGGGATAGGAAATAGACAGGAATAGGATAGGAATGCACGTGCAAAACAGATAATTTAAAAACACAGGATTTCTGCCAATCTGGGTGTTTGATTCACAACAACTGGAAGATCACAGGATGCAAAGAAGCATGGTGAGATTAAGTCAAACCACAAGAAAATGTATAGTTATAATGCTATTATGCTACTATCTCTTAGTCTTGTGCTTCATGAATAGGAACTTGAAAAGGAGGACAAGTGAAAATTAAAATTCCTACATTTTTTCTTTCAAGGAGACACTAAAGGAACAAATCTGTGTGCTCAGTGGACAATATATATAACATGTAGTGTAAAAAAGAGATGCAACAAGTGTACAACCTCTTTGGCGAAGCCATGTCGATCTCAGCGTGATTGGGTTGGCCGGTGAGGATGCTCCAGCTAACTTTGCTGTCGGAGGAGGGGAAGAAGATCTTAGGCGTCTGGAGATGGAGCCCGAGGTACTGCTCCGCTGTGATGGAGGGTTTCGTCATTGGAGCAGCTCCGGTGAGTTGTACGATGCCGAGGCTGAAGCAGGACAAGAGAGACAACGAACAACGTTAACCTGAGTGGAATTCTAATAGCATCTCCAATACATGACGTAAAATACATAACCACAAAGTGCTAGATGTAAAATACATCAGCCGCTCATCTCTGAACTTAACTGTCGAAACTGAACTTAACTATCGAAACTGAACTTAACTGTCGAAACTGAATTTTGCTGTCGAAACTGAATTTTGCTGTCGAAACTGAACGCACTAGCAAGGTGAGGCTACACGTCGGTCGACTGACTTTTTCATCTCTGGTCAATCGATTTTGCAGTCGTTGGATACGAAATCAAGGGCCTGCGGTTCATCTTCAACATCCACCCCCTTGAGCCGCCAGCCACCACCGGCCAAACAGCAGCCCCCCGCCGCCCGCGGCCGGCGGTGCGCCGCCCCGCCCGCCCCGAAAACACTCCCCACCGCTGGTCCTCCGCCACCCCGGCCATCCTCTAGGCCCCCCCTGTGCCGAGCTTTTTCTTCGGCGATCCCCACGCCACCGCCCCGCCAACGCCCCG
>NC_057808.1:132269870-132309248 GCF_018294505.1 Triticum aestivum
GTCGACTGAAGTGTAGCTAAATCGGAGCAGCATCGCAAGCAAGAGCAAGAGCGAGAGCAGCAGCGCGAGCAAGAGCAATAGCAAGAGCAGACCAGGCAAGGACTGAGAGCAAGAGCAGAGCAGCAGCGCGAGTGAGAGCTAAAGGAGCAGCAGCTCCTACTAATGTGGACGTCGGCGCCGAGGGAGCGACGCCGTGGAGGAAGTGGCCGGCGACGCCGCCGTGGATGGAGTCGCGCCGTGTCGGCTCGGGACCGAGCGCCGGCAGCACCGTGAGATCGAATCAAGAAGAAAATGCGGCGATTAGTGTACAACCTCTTTGGTGGCGCCGATTAGGCCACAGCTTCATCCGAGGAAACGGTGATGATGATGCTCTTCCGGTGGTGCAGGTGAAGACGGCTGCGTGGGAATGGAGGTGGTGCGAAAGAGGAGAGGAACGTCGGGGCAGCTCCTTGGAGGTGGAGGACGGGGTGGCTGAACCGGCGGGACGATGAGATCGACGACGGATCCTCATCCGGTACGGTGGGTGAGGGACATCGAGGTGTTGCTGTGAACGACGTCGTCGGGGAAGAGCCTCTTGCTGGGTGGCAGACGGAGCAGGGTGTGGGGTTTCGTCGCGGGTTTTCGCGGCCTCGGTGTACGAATGGGTGGGCGGATGGGATGGGAGTGGGGAACCATGGCTTAGAGATGCGCTTGTCCGAAATGTGGGGTAAGCTACGAAAGTACCCCCACCGATTTGAGGCGGTTCTTTCGGTTCAGGGGTACCACAGGCATTTCGCGTGTCGGGATTTCACAGGAGGTGGGAGTTTTTGCGCGCGTTGTAATTTCGGAATAGCAAGGCATGGGTTGAGATGGAGGGAGTTGTCGGAGCACAACGAGACAAAGATATATCTTAAATATTTGGGCTAACAAGGCGCGGGTTGAAATTTCCGGACAAGCCTAACGTGTACTGTACCAAATCAATGCGCACTACAAATGTCATTCAAAACTTTGAATTCATGTTATGTTCAATTAAAATATTTCGCTACGTGTATAATGCATGCAACCTACTACTCAAATGAACGTTTTAGTGCATTCCAAACGTATATACTACCGCTTCAATATGAACTAAATTTGAATTTGTTTCTCTATTTGAATAAGATCTACAGTAATGATTGTTGTGAAGTCAAAGCATTTGAATTCGTTTCTCTGTTTTAATAAGATCTACAATCATCATTATTGTCAAGTTAAACCATCGTTTGTGTATTATCTTCACAGCACACCACATGATTAGTCTCAAGTTACATATGAACTATGTGTACTATATGAACTCGAACTAGATTTTTTGAATCCACTTTATTTTGATTTCAAATCACATTACATTTCTAGCTCTAGCTAGATCTTCATAATCTAAACCATGTCTCATATGTATAATGTGTTTATCACATTATGTATGGTGCCCCGCCCCCTACGCCTACAAGTATTTAGATGTGAGTTGCAAACACCACACATTACCACAAATTCAAATAAAATGTGAAAATGTTCGATATATAGTATTGTTTAGATTGTTCGATATTTAGTTGTAAGCTGCAAACGCCACACATTATCACAAATTCAAATAAAATGTGAGATTGTTTGATGTATAGTATGGTTTAGATTGTTCGGCATTTAGCTGTGAGTTGCAAACGCCATGCATTATCACATTATGGTATAACATGTGCACATCACGTGTATCACCGCTATATTCATGCATGCAATGTTTAAAACACCATGATCTCCTATTCAAATATATGAATCCGCTTTCATATCAAATTATGATCTTTGTTAGTCTCTTACACCCACACACTCGTGCATAGCATCAACGCATAAAACCAGGCTCGGATGCCACTGATGACGAACGTAGTAATTTCAAATAAATTCCTACGCACACGCAAGATCATGGTGATGCATAGCAACGAGAGGGGAGAGTGTTGTCCACGTACCCTCGTAGACCGAAAGCGGAAGCGTTATCACAACGCGGTTGATGTAGTCGTACGTCTTCACGATCCGACCGATCAAGTACCGAACGTACGGCACCTTCGAGTTCTACACACGTTCAGCTCGATGACGTCCCTCGAACTCCGATCCAGCCGAGTGTTGAGGGAGAGTTTCGTCAGCACGACGGCGTGGTGACGATGATGACGTTCCACCGACGCAGGGCTTCGCCTAAGCTCCGCAACGGTTTTATCGAGGTGTAATATGGTGGAGGGGGGCACCGCACACGGCTAAGAGATCTCAAGGATTAATTGTTGTGTCTCTGGGATGCCCCCCTGCCCCCGTATATAAAGGAGCAAGGGGGAGGCAGCAGGCCAAGGGGAGAGGCGCGCCATAGGGGGGAGTCCTACTCCCACCGGGAGTAGGACTCCTCCTTTCCTTGTGGGAGTAGGAGAAGGGAAGGGGGAAGGAGAAAGAAGGAAGGGTGCACCCCCCTTCCCTAGTCCAATTCGGACCAGACCATGGGGAGGGGTGCGGCCACCTTTTGAGGCCTTTCTCTCCTTTCCCGTATGGCCCATTAAGGCCCAATACGAATTCCCGTAACTCTCCGGTACTCCGAAAAATACCCGAATCACTCGGAACCTTTCCGAAGTCCGAATATAGTCATCCAATATATCGATTTTTACGTCTCGACCATTTCGAGACTCCTCGTCATATCCCCGATCTCATCCGGGACTCCGAACTCCTTCGGTACATCAAAACTCAATAAAACTGTCATCGTAACGTTAAGCGTGCGGACCCTACGGGTTCGAGAACTATGTAGACATAACCGAGACACGTCTCCGGTCAATAACCAATAGCGGGACTTGGATGCCCATATTGGCTCCCACATATTCTACGAAGATCTTTATTGGTCAGACCGCATAACAACATACGTTGTTCCCTTTGTCACCGGTATGTAACTTGCCTGAGATTTGATCGTCGGTATCTCGATACCTAGTTCAATCTCGTTACCGGCAAGTCTCTTTACTCGTTCTGTAACACATCATCCCGCAACTAACTCATTAGTCACAATGCTTGCAAGGCTTATAGTGATGTGCATTACCGAGTGGGCCCAGAGATACCTCTCCGACAAGTGGAGTGACAAATCCTAATCTCGAAATACGCCAACCCAACAAGTACCTTTGGAGACACCTGTAGAGCACCTTTATAATCATCCATTTACGTTGTGACGTTTGGTAGCACACAAAGTGTTCCTTCGGTAAACGGGAGTTGCATAATCTCATAGTCATAGGAACATGTATAAGTCATGAAGAAAGCAATAGCAACATACTAAACGATCGGGTGCTAAGCTAACGGAATGGGTCAAGTCAATCACGTCATTCTCCTAATGATGTGATCTCGTTAATCAAATGACAACTTATGTCTATGGCTAGGAAACATAACCATCTTGGATTAACGAGCTAGTCAAGTAGAGGCATACTAGTGACACTCTGTTTGTCTATATATTCACACATGTATTATGTTTCCGGTTAATACAATTCTAGCATGAATAATAAACATTTATCATGATACAAGGAAATAAATAATACTTTATTATTGCCTCTAGGGCATATTTCCTTCAGTCTACCACTTGCACTAGAGTCAATAATCTAGATTACACAGTAATGATTCTTACACCCATGGAGCCTTGGTGCTGATCATGTTTTGCTCGTGGAAGAGGCTTAGTCAACGGGTCTGCAACATTCAGATCCGTATGTATCTTGCAAATTTCTATGTCTCCCACCTGGACTAAATCCTGGATGGAATTGAAGCGTTTTTTGATGTGCTTGGTTCTCTTGTGAAATCTGGATTCCTTTGCCAAGGCAATTGCACCAGTATTGTCACAAAAGATTTTCATAGGACCCGATGCACTAGGTATGACACCTAGATCGGATATGAACTCCTTCATCCAGACTCCTTCATTTGCTGCTTCCGAAGCAGCTATGTACTCCGCTTCACATGTAGATCCCGCCACGACGCTTTGTTTAGAACTGCACCAACTGACAGCTCCACCGTTCAATATAAATACGTATCCGGTTTGTGATTTAGAATCGTCCGGATCAGTGTCAAAGCTTGCATCAACGTAACCATTTTCGATGAGCTCTTTGTCACCTCCATATACGAGAAACATATCCTTAGGCCTTTTCAGGTATTTCAGGATGTTCTTGACCGTTGTCCAGTGATCCACTCCTGGATTACTTTGGTACCTTCCTGCTAGACTTATAGCAAGGCATACATCAGGTCTGGTACACAGCATTGCATACATGATAGAGCCTATGGCTGAAGCATAGGGGACATCTTTCATCTTCTCTCTATCTTCTGCAGTGGTCGGGCATTGAGTCTTACTCAACTTCACACCTTCCAACACAGGCAAGAATCCTTTCTTTGCTTGATCCATTTTGAACTTCTTCAAAACTTTGTCAAGGTATGTGCTTTGTGAAAGTCCAACTAAGCGTCTTGATCTATCTCTATAGATCTTGATGCCCAATATATACGCAGCTTCACCGAGGTCTTTCATTGAAAAACTCTTATTCAAGTATCCCTTTATGCTATCCAGAAATTCTATATCATTTCCAATCAGTAATATGTCATCCACATATAATATCAGAAATGCTACAGAGCTCCCACTCACTTTCTTGTAAATACAGGCTTCTCCAAAAGTCTGTATAAAACCAAATGCTTTGATCACACTATCAAAGCGTTTATTCCAACTCCGAGAGGCTTGCACCAGTCCATAAATGGATCGCTGGAGCTTGCACACTTTGTTAGCTCCCTTTGGATCGACAAAACCTTCTGGTTGCATCATATACAACTCTTCTTCTAGAAATCCATTCAGGAATGCAATTTTGACATCCATTTGCCAAATTTCATAATCATAAAATGCGGCAATTGCTAACATGATTCAGACAGACTTAAGCATCGCTACGGGTGAGAAGGTCTCATCGTAGTCAATCCCTTGAACTTGTCGAAAACCTTTCGCAAAAAGTCGAGCTTTATAGACAGTAACATTACCATCAGCGTCAGTCTTCTTCTTGAAGATCCATTTATTTTCAATGGCTTGCCGATCATTGGGCAAGTCAACCAAAGTCCATACTTTGTTCTCATACATGGATCCCATCTCAGATTTCATGGCCTCAAGCCATTTTGCGGAATCTGGGCTCACCATCGCTTATTCATAGTTCGTAGGTTCGTCATGGTCTAGTAACATAACTTCCAGAACAGGATTACCGTACCACTCTGATGCGGATCTTACTCTGGTTGATCTACGAGGTTCAGTAATAACTTGATCTGAAGTTTCATGATCATCATCATTAACTTCCTCACTAATTGGTGTAGGTGTCTCAGAAACTGGTTTCTGTGATGAACTACTTTCCAATAAGGGAGCAGGTATAGTTACCTCATCAAGTTCTACTTTCCTCCCACTCACTTCTTTCGAGAGAAACTCCTTCTCTAGAAAATTTCCGAATTTAGCAACAAAAGTTTTTCCTTCGGATCTGTGATAGAAGGTATACCCAACAGTCTCCTTTGGGTATCCTATGAAGACACATTTCTCCGATTTGGGTTCGAGCTTATCAGGTTGAAGTTTCTTCACATAAGCATCGCAGCCCCAAACTTGAAGAAACGACAACTTTGGTTTCTTGCCAAACCACAGTTCATAAGGCGTCGTCTCAACGGATTTTGATGGTGCCCTATTTAACGTGAATGCAGCCGTCTCTAAAGCATAACCCCAAAATGATAGCGGTAAATCAGTAAGAGACATCATGGATCGCACCATATCTAGTAAAGTTCGATTACGATGTTCGGACACACCATTACACTGTGGTGTTCCGGGTGGCGTGAGTTGCGAAACTATTCCGCATTGTTTCAAATGTAGACCAAACTCGTAACTCAAATATTCTCCTCCACGATCTGATCGTAAAAACTTTATTTTCTTGTTACGATGATTTTCAACTTTACTCTGAAATTCTTTGAACTTTTCAAATGTTTCAGACTTATGTTTCATTAAGTAGATATACCCATATCTGCTTAAATCATCTGTGAAGGTGAGAAAATAACGATATCCGCCACGAACCTCAACATTCATCGGACCACATACATCTGTATGTATGATTTCCAACAAATCTGTTGCTCTCTCCATAGTTCCGGAGAACGGTGTTTTAGTCATCTTTCCCATGAGGCACGGTTCGCAAGTACCAAGTGATTCATAATCAAGTGGTTCCAAAAGTCCATCAGTATGGAGTTTCTTCATGCGCTTTACACCGATATGACCTAAACGGCAGTGCCACAAATAAGTTGCACTATCATTATCAACTCTGCATCTTTTGGTTTCAATATTATGAATATGTGTATCACTACTATCGAGATTCAACAAAAATAGACCACTCTTCCAGGGTGCATGACCATAAAAGATATTACTCATATAAATAGAACAACCATTATTCTCTGATTTAAATGAATAACCGTCTCGCATCAAACAAGATCCAGATATAATGTTCATGATCAACGCTGGCACCAAATAACAATTATTTAGGTCTAAAACTAATCCCGAAGGTAGATGTAGAGGTAGCGTGCCGACCGCGATCACATCGACTTTGGAACCATTTCCCACGCGCATCGTCACCTCGTCCTTAGCCAATCTTCGCTTAATCCGTAGCCCCTGTTTCAAGTTGCAAATATTAGCAACAGAACCAGTATCAAATACCCAGGTGCTACTGCGAGCATTAGTAAGGTACACATCAATAACATGTATATCACATATACCTTTGTTCACCTTGCCATCCTTCTTATCCGCCAAATACTTTGGGCAGTTCCGCTTCCAGTGACCAGTTTGCTTGCAGTACAAGCACTCAGTTTCAGGCTTAGGTCCAGACTTGGGTTTCTTCTCCTGAGCAGCAACTTGTTTGCTGTTTTTCTTGAAGTTCCCTTTCTTCTTCCCTTTACCCTTTTTCTTGAAACTGGTGGTCTTATTGACCATCAACACTTGATGCTCCTTTTTGATTTCTACCTCCGCAGCCTTTAGCATTGCGAAGAGCTCGGGAATTGTCTTACTCATCCCTTGCATATTATAGTTCATCACGAAGCTCTTGTAGCTTGGTGGCAGTGATTGAAGAATTCTGTCAATAACGCTATCATCCGGAAGATTAACTCCCAGTTGAATCAAGTGATTGTTATACCCAGACATTTTGAGTATATGCTCACTGACAGAACTATTCTCTTCCATCTTGCAGCTGAAGAACTTATTGGAGACTTCATTTCTCAATTCGGGCATTTGCTTTAAAAATTAACTTCAACTCCTGGAACATCTCATATGCTCCATGACGTTCAAAACGTCTTTGAAGACCCGGTTCTAAGCCGTAAAGCATGGCACACTGAACTATCGAGTAGTCATCAGCTTTGCTCTGCCAGACGTTCATAACATCTGGTGTTGCTCCTGCGGCAGGCCTGGCACCCAGCGGTGCTTCCAGGACGTAATTCTTCTATGCAGCAATGAGGATAATCCTCAAGTTACAGACCCAGTCCGTGTAATTGCTACCATCATCTTTCAACTTTTCTTTCTCAAGAAACGCATTAAAATTCAAGGGAACAACAGCACGGGCCATCTATCTACAATTAACATAGACAAGCAAAATACTATCAGGTACTAGTTCATGATAAATTCAAGTTCAATTAATCATATTACTTAAGAACTCCCACTTAAATAGACATCCCTCTAATGCTCTAAGTGATCACGTGATCCATATCAATTAAACCATGTCCGATCATCATGTGAGATGGAGTAGTTTCAATGGTGAACATCACTATGTTGATCATATCTACTATATGATTCACGCTCGACCTTTCGGTCTCCGTGTTCCGAGGCCATATCTGTTATATGCTAGGCTCGTCAAGTTTAACCTGAGTATTCCGCGTGTGCAACTGTTTTGCACCCGTTATATTTGAACGTAGAGCCTATCACACCCGATCATCACGTGGTGTCTCAGCACGAAGAACTTTCGCAACGGTGCATACTCAGGGAGAACACTTATACTTTGATAATTTAGTGAAGGATCATCTTATAATGCTACCGTCAAACAAAGCAAGATAAGATGCATAAAGGATTAACATCACATGCAATCAATATAAGTGATATGATATGGCCATCATCATCTTGTGCTTGTGATCTCCATCTCCGAAGCACCGTGCTTGTGATCTCCATCTCCGAAGCACCGACATGATCACCATCGTCACCGGCGCGACACCTTGATCTCCATCGTAGCATCGTTGTCGTCTCATCAATCTTATGCTTCTACGACTATCGCTACCACTTAGTGATAAAGTAAAGCATTACATGGCGATTGCATTGCATACAATAAAACGACAACCATATGGCTCCTGCCAGTTGCCGATAACTCGGTTACAAAACATGATCATCTCATACAACAAATTATATCACATCATGTCTTGACCATATCACATCACAACATGCCCCGCAAAAACAAGTTAGACGTCCTCTACTTTGTTGTTGCAAGTTTTACGTGGCTGCTACGGGCTTAGCAAGAACCGTTCTTACCTACGCATCAAAACCACAACGATAGTTTGTCAAGTTGGTGCTGTTTTAACCTTCGCAAGGACCGGGCGTAGCCACACTCGGTTCAACTAAAGTGAGAGAGACAGACACCCGCCAGTCACCTTTAAGCAACGAGTGCTCGCAACGGAGAAACCAGTCTCGCGTAAGCGTACGCGTAATGTCGGTCCGGGCCGCTTCATCTCACAATACCGCTGAACCAAAGTATGCATGCTGGTAAGCAGTATGACTTATATCGCCCACAACTCACTTGTGTTCTACTCGTGCATAGCATCAACGCATAAAACCAGGCTCGGATGCCACTGATGACGAACGTAATAATTTCAAATAAATTCCTACACACACGCAAGATCATGGTGATGCATAGCAATGAGAGGGGAGAGTGTTGTCCACGTACCCTCGTAGACCGAAAGCGGAAGCGTTATCACAACGCGGTTGATGTAGTCGTACGTCTTCACGATCCGACCGATCAAGTACCGAACGTACGGCACCTCCGAGTTCTACACACGTTCAGCTCGATGACGTCCCTCGAACTCCGATCCAGCCGAGTGTTGAGGGAGAGTTTCGTCAGCACGACGGCGTGGTGACGATGATGATGTTCCACCGACGCAGGGTTTCGCCTAAGCTCCGCAACGGTATTATCGAGGTGTAATATGGTGGAGGGGGCACCGCACACGGCTAAGAGATCTCAAGGATCAATTGTTGTGTCTCTGGGGTGCCCCCTGCCCCCGTATATAAAGGAGCAAGGGGGAGGCAGCCGGCCAATGGGAGAGGCGCGCCATAGGGGGGAGTCCTACTCCCACCGGGAGTAGGACTCCTCCTTTCCTTGTGGGAGTAGGAGAAGGGAAGGGGGAAGGAGAAAGAAGGAAGGGTGCGCCCCTCTTCCCTAGTCCAATTCGGACCAGACCATAGGGAGGGGTGCGGCCACCTTTTGAGGCCTTTCTCTCCTTTCCCGTATGGCCCATTAAGGCCCAATACGAATTCCCGTAACTCTCCGGTACTCCGAAAAATACCCGAATCACTCGGAACCTTTCCGAAGTCCGAATATAGTCGTCCAATATATCGATTTTTACGTCTCGACCATTTCGAGACTCCTCGTCATATCCCCGATCTCATCCGGGACTCCAAACTCCTTCGGTAGATCAAAACTCAATAAAACTGTCATCGTAACGTTAAGCGTGCGGACCCTACGGGTTCGAGAACTATGTAGACATGACCGAGACACGTCTCTGGTCAATAACCAATAGCGGGACCTGGATGCCCATATTGGCTCCCACATATTCTACGAAGATCTTTATCGGTCAGACCGCATAACAACATACATTGTTCCCTTTGTCACCGGTATGTTACTTGCCCGAGATTTGATCGTCGGTATCTCGATACCTAGTTCAATCTCGTTACCGGCAAGTCTCTTTACTCGTTCTGTAACACATCATCCCGCAACTAACTCATTAGTCACAATGCTTGCAAGGCTTATAGTGATGTGCATTACCGAGTGGGCCCAGAGATACCTCTCCGACAATTGGAGTGACAAATCCTAATCTCGAAATACGCCAACCCAACAAGTACCTTTGGAGACACCTGTAGAGCACCTTTATAATCATCCATTTACGTTGTGACGTTTGGTAGCACACAAAGTGTTCCTCCGGTAAACGGGAGTTGCATAATCTCATAGTCATAGGAACATGTATAAGTCATGAAGAAAGCAATGGCAACATACTAAACGATCGGGTGCTAAGCTAACGGAATGGGTCAAGTCAATCACGTCATTCTCCTAATGAGGTGATCTCGTTAATCAAATGACAACTTATGTCTATGGCTAGGAAACATAACCATCTTGGATTAACGAGCTAGTCAAGTAGAGGCATACTAGTGACACTCTGTTTGTCTATATATTCACACATGTATTACGTTTCCGGTTAATACAATTCTAGCATGAATAATAAACATTTATCATGATACAAGGAAATAAATAATACTTTATTATTGCCTCGAGGACATATTTCCTTCAGTCTCCCACTTGCACTAGAGTCAATAATCTAGATTACACAGTAATGATTCTTACACCCATGGAGCCTTGGTTCTGATCATGTTTTGCTCGTGGAAGAGGCTTAGTCAACGGGTCTGCAACATTCAGATCCGTATGTATCTTGCAAATTTCTGTGTCTCCCACCTGGACTAAATCCCGGATGGAATTGAAGCGTTTTTTGATGTGCTTGGTTCTCTTGTGAAATCTGGATTCCTTTGCCAAGGCAATTGCACCAGTATTGTCACAAAAGATTTTCATAGGACCCGATGCACTAGGTATGACACCTAGATCGGATATGAACTCCTTCATCCAGACTCCTTCATTTGCCTCTCCTGAAGCAGCTATGTACTCCGCTTCACATGTAGATCCCGCCACGATGCTTTGTTTAGAACTGCACCAACTGATAGCTCCACCGTTCAATGTAAATACATATCCGGTTTGCGATTTAGAATCGTCCGGATCAGTGTCAAAGCTTGCATCAACGTAACCATTTACGATGAGCTCTTTGTCACCTCCATATACGAGAAACATATCCTTAGTCCTTTTCAGGTATTTCAGGATGTTCTTGACCGCTGTCCAGTGATCCACTCCTGGATTACTTTGGTACCTTCCTGCTAGACTTATAGCAAGGCATACATCAGGTCTGGTACACAGCATTGCATACATGACAGAGCCTACGGCTGAAGCATAGGGGACATCTTTCATCTTCTCTCTATCTTCTGCAGTGGTCGGGCATTGAGTCTTACTCAACTTCACACCTTGCAACACAGGCAAGAATCCTTTCTTTGCTTGATCCATTTTGAACTTCTTCAAAACTTTGTCAAGGTATGTGCTTTGTGAAAGTCCAACTAAGCGTCTTGATCTATCTCTATAGATCTTGATGCCCAATATATACGCAGCTTCACCGAGGTCTGTCATTGAAAAACTCTTATTCAAGAATCCCTTTATGCTATCCAGAAATTCTATATCATTTCCAATCAGTAATATGTCATCCACATATAATATCAGAAATGCTACAGAGCTCCCACTCACTTTCTTGTAAATACAGGCTTCTCCAAAAGTCTGTATGAAACCAAATGCTTTGATCACACTATCAAAGCGTTTATTCCAACTCCGAGAGGCTTGCACCAGTCCATAAATGGATCGCTGGAGCTTGCACACTTTGTTAGCTCCCTTTGGATCGACAAAACCTTCTGGTTGCATCATATACAACTCTTCTTCCAGAAATCCATTCAAGAATGCAGTTTTGACATCCATTTGGCAAATTTCATAATCATAAAATGCGGCAATTGCTAACATGATTCGGACAGACTTAAGCATCGCTACGGGTGAGAAGGTCTCATCGTAGTCAATCCCTTGAACTTGTCGAAAACCTTTCGCAACAAGTCGAGCTTTATAGACAGTAACATTACCATCAGCGTCAGTCTTCTTCTTGAAGATCCATTTATTTTCAATGGCTTGCCGATCATTGGGCAAGTCAACCAAAGTCCATACTTTGTTCTCATACATGGATCCCATCTCAGATTTCATGGCCTCAAGCCATTTTGCGGAATCTGGGCTCACCATCGCTTCTTCATAGTTCGTAGGTTCGTCATGGTCTAGTAACATAACTTCCAGAACAGGATTACCATACCACTCTGGTGCGGATCTTACTCTGGTTGATCTACGAGGTTCAGTAATAACTTGATCTAAAGTTTCATGATCATCATCATTAACTTCCTCACTAATTGGTGTAGGTGTCTCAGAAACTGGTTTCTGTGATGAACTACTTTCCAATAAGGGAGCAGGTATAGTTACCTCATCAAGTTCTACATTCCTCCCACTCACTTCTTTCGAGAGAAACTCCTTCTCTAGAAAATTTCCGAATTTAGCAACAAAAGTTTTTCCTTCGGATCTGTGATAGAAGGTATACCCAACAGTCTCCTTTTGGTATCCTATGAAGACACATTTCTCCGATTTGGGTTCGAGCTTATCAGGTTGAAGTTTCTTCACATAAGCATCGCAGCCCCAAACTTGAAGAAACGACAACTTTGGTTTCTTGCCAAACCACAGTTCATAAGGCGTCGTCTCAACGGATTTTGATGGTGCCCTATTTAACGTGAATGCAGCCGTCTCTAAAGCATAACCCCAAAATGATAGCGGTAAATCAGTAAGAGACATCATGGATCGCACCATATCTAGTAAAGTGTGATTACGACGTTCGGACACACCATTACGCTGTGGTGTTCTGGGTGGCGTGAGTTGAGAAACTATTCCGCATTGTTTCAAATGTAGACCAAACTCGTAACTCAAATATTCTCCTCCACGATCTGATCGTAGAAACTTTATTTTCTTGTTACGATGATTTTCAACTTCACTCTAAAATTCTTTGAACTTTTCAAATGTTTCAGACTTATGTTTCATTAAGTAGATATACCCATATCTGCTTAAATCATCTGTGAAGGTGAGAAAATAACGATATTCGCCACGAACCTCAACATTCATCGGACCACATACATCTGTATGTATGATTTCCAACAAATCTGTTGCTCTCTCCATAGTTCCAGAGAACGGTGTTTTAGTCATCTTGCCCATGAGGCACGGTTCGCAAGTACCAAGTGATTCATAATCAAGTGGTTCCAAAAGTCCATCAGTATGGAGTTTCTTCATGCGCTTTACACCGATATGACCTAAACGGCAGTGCCACAAATAAGTTGCACTATCATTATCAACTCTGCATCTTTTGGTTTCAATATTATGAATATGTGTATCACTACTATCGAGATTCAACAAAAATAGACCACTCTTCAAGGGTGCATGACCATAAAGATATTACTCATATAAATAGAACAACCATTATTCTCTGATTTAAATGAATAACCGTCTCGCATCAAACAAGATCCAGATATAATGTTCATGCTCAACGCTGGCACCAAATAACAATTATTTAGGTCTAAAACTAATCCCGAAGGTAGATGTAGAGGTAGCGTGCCGACCGCGATCACAACGACATTGGAACCATTTCCCACGCGCATCGTCACCTCGTGCTTAGCCAATCTTCGCTTAATCCGTAGCCCCTGTTTCGAGTTGCAAATATTAGCAACAGAACCAGTATCAAATACCCAGGTGCTACTGCGAGCATTAGTAAGGTACACATCAATAACATGTATATCACATATACCTTTGTTCACCTTGCCATCCTTCTTATCCGCCAAATACTTTGGGCAGTTCCACTTCCAGTGACCAGTTTGCTTGCCGTAGAAGCACTCAGTTTCAGGCTTAGGTCCAGACTTGGGTTTCTTCTCCTGAGCAGCAACTTGTTTGCTGTTTTTCTTGAAGTTCCCTTTCTTCTTCCCTTTACCCTTTTTCTTGAAACTGGTGGTCTTATTGAACATCAACACTTGATGCTCCGTTTTTATTTCTACCTCCGCAGCCTTTAGCATTGCGAAGAGCTCGGGAATTGTCTTACTCATCCCTTGCATATTATAGTTCATCACGAAGCTCTTGTAGCTTGGTGGCAGTGATTGAAGAATTCTGTCAATAACGCTATCATCCGGAAGATTAACTCTCAGTTGAATCAAGTGATTGTTATACCCAGACATTTTGAGTATTTGCTCACTGACAGAACTATTCTCTTCCATCTTGCAGCTGAAGAACTTATTGGAGACTTCATATCTCTCAATTCGGGCATTTGCTTGAAATATTAACTTCAACTCCTGGAACATCTCATATGCGCCATGACGTTCAAAACGTCGTTGAAGACCCGGTTCTAAGCCGTAAAGCATGGCACACTGAACTATCGAGTAGTCATCAGCTTTGCTCTGCCAGACGTTCATAACATCTGGTGTTGCTCCTGCAGCAGGCCTGGCACCCAGCGGTGCTTCCAGGACGTAATTCTTCTGTGCAGCAATGAGGATAATCCTCAAGTTACGGACCCAGTCCGTGTAATTACTACCATCATCTTTCAACTTTGCTTTCTCAAGAAACGCATTAAAATTCAACGGAACAACAGCACGGGCCATCTATCTACAATTAACATAGACAAGCAAAATACTATTAGGTACTAGTTCATGATAATTTCAAGTTCAATTAATCATATTACTTAAGAACTCCCACTTAGATAGACATCCCTCTAATCCTCTAAGTGATCATGTGATCCATATCAACTAAACCATGTCCGATCATCACGTCAGATGGAGTAGTTTCAATGGTGAACATAACTATGTTGATCATATCCACTATATGATTCACGCTCGACCTTTCGGTCTCCGTGTTCCGAGGCCATATCTGTTATATGCTAGGCTCGTCAAGTTTAACCTGAGTATTCCATGTGTGCAACTGTTTTTTGCACCCGTTGTAATTGATCGTAGAGCCTATCACACCCGATCATCACGTGGTGTCTCAGCACGAAGAACTTTCGCCACAGTGCATACTCAGGGAGAACACTTATACTTTGATAATTTAGTGAAGGATCATCTTATAATGCTACCGTCAAACAAAGCAAGATAAGATGCATAAAGGATTAACATCACATGCAATCAATATAAGTGATATGATATGGCCATCATCATCTTGTGCTTGTGATCTCCATCTCCGAAGCACCGTGCTTGTGATCTCCATCTTCGAAGCACCGTGCTTGTGATATCCATCTCCGAAGCACCGTCATGATCACCATCGTCACCGGCGCGACACCTTGATCTCCATCGTAGCATCGTTGTCGTCTCGTCAATCTTATGCTTCTACGACTATCGCTACCGCTTAGTGATAAAGTAAAGCATTACATGGCGATTGCATTGCATACAATAAAACGACAACCATATGGCTCCTGCCAGTTGCCGATAACTCGGTTACAAAACATGATCATCTCATACAATAAATTATATCACATCATGTCTTGACCATATCACATCACAACATGCCCTGCAAAAACAAGTTGGATGTCCTCTACTTTGTTGTTGCAAGTTTTACGTGGCTGCTACGGGCTTAGCAAGAACCGTTCTTACCTACGCATCAAAACCACAACGATAGTTTGTCAAGTTGGTGCTATTTTAACCTTCGCAAGGACCGGGCGTAGCCACACTCGGTTCAACTAAAGTGAGAGAGACAGACACCCGCCAGTCACCTTTAAGCAACAAGTGCTCGCAACGGTGAAACCAGTCTCGCGTAAGCGTACGTGTAATGTCGGTCCGGGCCGCTTCATCTCACAATACCGCTGAACCAAAGTATGACATGCTGGTAAGCAGTATGACTTATATCGCCCACAACTCACTTGTGTTCTACTCGTGCATAGCATCAACGCATAAAACCAGGCTCGGATGCCACTGATGGGGAACGTAGTAATTTCAAAAAAAATCCTACGCACACGCAAGATCATGGTGATGCATAGCAACGAGAGGGGAGAGTGTTGTCCACGTACCCTCGTAGACCAAAAGCGGAAGCGTTATCACAATGCGGTTGATGTAGTCGTACGTCTTCACGATCCGACCGATCAAGTACCGAACGTACGGCATCTCCGAGTTCAGCACACGTTCAGCTCGATGACGTCCCTCGAACTCCGATCCAGCCGAGTGTTGAGGGAGAGTTTCGTCAACACGACGGCGTGGTGACGATGATGATGTTCTACCGACGTAGGGCTTCGCCTAAGCTCCGCAACGGTATTATCAAGGTGTAATATGGTGGAGGGGGGCACCGCACACGGCTAAGAGATCTCAAGGATCAATTGTTGTGTCTCTGGGGTGCCCCCTGCCCCCGTATATAAAGGAGCAAGGGGGAGGCAGCCGGCCAAGGGGAGAGGCGCGCCATAGGGGGGAGTCCTACTCCCACCGGGAGTAGGACTCCTCCTTTCCTTGTGGGAGTAGGAGAAGGGAAGGGGGAAGGAGAAAGAAGGAAGGGTGCGCCCCCCTTCCCTAGTCCAATTCGGACCAGACCATGGGGAGGGGGCGGCCACCTTTTGAGGCCTTTCTCTCCTTTCCCCTATGGCCTATTAAGGCCCAATATGAATTCCCGTAACTCTCCGGTACTCCGAAAAATACCCGAATCACTCGGAACCTTTCCGAAGTCCGAATATAGTCGTCCAATATATCGATTTTTACGTCTCGACCATTTCGAGACTCCTCGTCATATCCCCGATCTCATATGGGACTCCGAACTCCTTCGGTACATCAAAACTCAATAAAACTGTCATCGTAACGTTAAGCGTGCGGACCCTACGGGTTCGAGAACTATGTAGACATGACCGAGACACGTCTCCGGTCAATAACCAATAGCGGGACCTGGATGCCCATATTGGCTCCCACATATTCTACGAAGATCTTTATCGGTCAGACCGCGTAACAACATACATTGTTCCCTTTGTCACCGGTATGTTACTTGCCCGAGATTTGATCGTCGGTATATCGATACCTAGTTCAATCTCGTTACCGGAAAGTCTCTTTACTCGTTCTGTAACACATCATCCCACAACTAACTCATTAGTCACAATGCTTGCAAGGCTTATAGTGATGTGCATTACCGAGTGGGCCCAGAGATACCTCTCCGACAATTGGAGTGACAAATCCTAATCTCGAAATACGCCAACCCAACAAGTACCTTTGGAGACACCTGTAGAGCACCTTTATAATCACTCATTTACGTTGTGATGTTTGGTAACACACAAAGTGTTCCTCCGGTAAACGGGAGTTGCATAATCTCATAGTCATAGGAACATGTATAAGTCATGAAGAAAGCAATAGCAACATACTAAACGATCGGGTGCTAAGCTAACGGAATGGGTCAAGTCAATCACGTCATTCTCCTAATGAGGTGATCTCGTTAATCAAATGACAACTTATGTCTATGGCTAGGAAACATAACCATCTTTGATTAACGAGCTAGTCAAGTAGAGGCATACTAGTGACACTCTGTTTGTCTATATATTCACACATGTATTATGTTTCCGGTTAATACAATTCTAGCATGAATAATAAACATTTATCATGATACAAGGAAATAAATAATACTTTATTATTGCCTGTAGGGCATATTTCCTTCACCCCCACCCCAAAACAAAAAACACTCACGAACGCGGTTTGTATCTCTCACACACACCCACGTAGATGGGGGACGTGCACGAAGAGAAGAGGTGCATGCACGGCGCACGTACTCCCGTCTCTTTCCCAGCCACACCCGCGCGGGTACACGGTGGAGCTCAGTTCTGTACGAAAAAGGCAGCCCACGTGGTAATTTGGCACGTGTACTGGTTGTCCACTTGGTGGAGGGAGGGTCGTCTACCACGGGTGAACAAACAAATTGTGACTTGACGTGTTATGTTAAAAAAGAGGCAAACCATGTGGGGCCTACCTTAGAGGCAAGGCTCTATACACTGGAGTGCTTTTGATGTGTCCCGTCAACTCGCAAAACAAGGAGAAGCTTGCTTAGTATGCCGTCTCCCCCGCCCACGGGCGCGGTGGCTCGCAGGATGAGGTGAAGCTGGCTCCGCCTTATGCCCGCTCCCTCGCCCATGCGCGCGGTGGCTCGCAGGACGAGGAGAAAAATTTACTACTCCCTCCGTTTAGTCCTCATCCCTACTACCTTGGTTATAGAGATTATATCATATTGTTTGGAATATATATGTCCTTTAGTAGATTTCAATATGAACTACTAGTACATACTCCAAACACTGATGTATATAGACGTATTTTAGAGTGTAGATTCACACATTTTGCTCCGTATGTAGCACTCTCCCTCGCCCCTCGACCCTCGCCCACGTGGTGGTCATGCAGCAATTCATTCGGTCTCATATAGCCAGAACGATATATACTGCACTACCATTATTGCTCGACTTCCCGAAGAGGCGAAGAGCCAATCGCAAGGTTAATATTTTGGAGATGCCAGGCGCAAGGTTATAGGAGAACGAGTAGTAGGTGCCGCGTCATTTATAAATAAAGTTTTTTTTCTTCAGTGGCACGTACGCAATATGATAGGTTCATATGGAGAGAAAAGGAAACCGCTCCACTATATACATAGTCAGGACGGGCCAGCCTACACGGTTGCTTGCTGGGGTTGCTCTCTTCACACTCTCTCGCACAAAACGACTGTGGCCACATCTCTAAAATCCCGGCGGATCACGTCCGCTTGGGGAAGGGGTGGATGCTTAGTGTAGATGTGGTGGCCGTCGCCGACGGTGAAAACCCACTGTCGGCACGTCCCGATCAGGGGTCCCCGCCGTTCTCTCTCACAAAGCCGGTGAGGTTGCCTTCGTCCCTTGCTCACTGCCGTGACGTGGGCAGTTGCTGCCTCCCGCCGCCCTCCTCAAGGTTGAGCTACGTCCCTCAGGTACAACTCCCTTTACAGCCGGCTTGCACCACTGCTCCAGCTGCCCAGATCACTCCCTGTGGATATTTCTCTACTTCTTTGCCCCGCACATACCTCTACTGGCTTCTACGTACTGTATTTGTGATGATTTTATGTCTCATCAACTAGTCCCAGTAATCTTATTCTAATCACGCTTCTTCAATTTCTTTGCCACAGGGATGCTCATCTCAATTTTGGTGAAACTGCACAAAATGATCCGATGGTCAAAAGGTTGCAAACTTCATTTATTAGGAAGCTCGAACGTTGCCAGCAAATTGAAGCCTGGTCAGGGTTCACGGTTCAAGGGCTAGGGACTGCATGGATCGTTTTTTTCTTTAGCTGCCTCTGTTCCAAAATAAGTGTCAACTTTAGTAGTAGTACAACTTTGTACTAAAGTTTGCACAAAGTTGAGACACTTATTTTGGAACAGAGGGAGTACATATTTGCTATGATCTGTCAATCATTGAGATGCAATAGCATGCATGTTAGCCTCCTTTGTATTTGATGAAATGTTGCAACGGGCAACCTTGGACGCAAGATACATGTAACAGAAGCTGGAAGCTTCATAGCATTGTACAAATTTATCTCGCTGATAAATTACAGTACGTACTATACTAGTACTTCCTCCGTTCCTAAATATAAGTCTTTGTAGAGATTTCACCATGAACCACATGCGGATGTATATAGATGCATTTTAAGTGTAGATTCATTCATTTTGTTCCGTATGTAGTGGAATCTCTACAAAGACTTATCTACTAGTAATAGCTAGCCCCCACTACTAGAAATTCTCTATCCTCTCCTTGAGCCACATCATCAAAATTGATGTAGCCTTTAGATGAAGTAAATCAGTCCATAATAGCCATCTGATCTAGACGTTGAGAGGCTCCGCACTAAGCCACATGCAAGCATGCAGAAATACCGTGGCACAAGCATGTGAGTGGGTTTCAAATCACATCAACATGTCTGCATGCAAGCATGCACCGGTAGCATGCATGTAAGTGAGCTTTTAAGTCCCATTAACATGTCAAAAAGAAAAATATAATCCCATTATTCAGTAGGAGTTGGCTGATCTTTTTTCCTTACGTGGGATGATCTAAATGATGATGGGAGTTTATTTAGTTTGGCTACCACATTTGTCATGCGGTTATAGAGTTTTTTTTAGTTCTATGAAATCGATAATTTTGCGCAGAGAGATATACCGCTGTTCCGCGGCAACGCGCGGGGACTCATCTAGTAATATTTAGGAACGGAGGGAGTACTATGTAAAGAGTTAGGTGTCGCACGGTGATAGTGTGAGGTGGGCCATGTAATCACTGAGCCTGCGTGTTTTCACTACTCTTGCACGCCTCCGCTATAAGAATGGAGAAAATTGTAATCTAGTAGTAGTACCTCCTTTCGCCGAAAGCGTGGGACATCCAGCAGTCCTACAACCTCAGTAATAAAGACCAATGAGCCGTCAAATCACATAGACCCAGCAGTAAGTTGGACGGACGAAGCAACCATCACTCTTGCGCTAGTGAGAGGTCGCGTCCGCTCTGCCCAGGCATGAATGCGGCACCGATTCTTTGGAGCGGCGCTGACCGTTTCGGGCGCGAAGCGCGTGCGGGCGATGGAGGGGCTTTGGGTGGGCCAGACTGGTCAGGAGTGGGCGTGGCAGCTGTCTGCATGTCCCTACCGGACACGCCCGGAAACGAGAGGATGCATCGACTCTCGCGGCTAAAATCGTACACTACACAACATCTCTCTGTAGGAGTAGGTCGATCTGTCACTCTCTCTAACACACACATGCTGTTAAACACACACACACACACACACACACACACACGCACATGCACGCACCTTGGTCCCGTTGCACCTTCTAACGTGACTTATTACACCTAGACGGAGGGAGTAGTAAGTATACGAGATACGGTGGCACACTGACTTAAGTCGAATACAAGTGCCCAAAATTTGTGTGCATGTTATAATAAGGATTCACTTAAAATAGTACGTGAGCGAACAGAGGGATCAATTGGACAGTGTTCCTGAGCAGTAGCGAGATGTGTGAGGTAAGATACACCGCTGGCGCTTTTAATTTTTCTTATTAATTTGTTTGTTTCACCCTCTGACTGGTGGGACCCAACGTACTACGTGGAGAGAGGAAAGGTGACTAAGGCTGCATTATTTCTGCACCACTGTGGATAGTCTTACCACCAAAGCTACATGACATGATTATGATTGAAATCCCAATGACTCCCACACACACACACACACACACAAAACATGGCATGCTTGTCACACGAATGCAGGAATGTATAAAAGGTTATTTCCCTCTCGTTGAACATAACGGGAGGGTTGTGTAGCTGGTTAGCCTGTTCGCTCATCAAACTTGAGGTCTCGGGTTCGATAACTACACTTGAGCATAATTTGTGCCAGGAGGATTCTTTGACTGGTCAAAATGTTTTCTAGGGTTTGCATGCTTCACACTCTCTCTCCAGTATATATATACATGCTAGAGCCTCAGTGCTTGTAGTTGCTCTCTTCACACTCTCTCGCCCTCTCCCGCTGGAGCCTCATCGCTTGTAGTTGCTCTCTTCACACTCTCTAGCCCTCTCCAGATCTAAACAAGACTTCCTTGGCCTCTCTCTCCCCTCACTGCTGCTCCTCACTGCTGCTCAAAGAGCCGGCACGATCCGTCCGCCGGGAAGGGAAGGAGGCTTAACGCTGTCGCCGTCGGCGAGGGACTACTGGCGCAGTTGTTCACTTTCCACCCAGCGGCGGCGCGGGAGGGCCTCTGATCCCTTCCTCTTCGCCGTCGTCCCGTCGCCCACCGAACCACGCCCCAAGAACCTTAAGGTATAATTTACTTACTCCACATGCATTGCTTTAGCTGCATATATACCATGAATCTAGGACGTGGTTCAAAGAGGAAAGGAGTGGGGGAAAGTAGTGGGAAAAGTTGTATATAGCATGAATCTAGGACGTGGTTCAAAGAGGAAATGAAGGGGGAAAGTTGTATAGCATGAATCTAGGACGTGGTTCAAAGAGGAAAGGAATGGGGGAAAGTAGTGGGGATAGTTGTATCGCATAAATCTAGGACGTGGTTCAAAGAGGAAAGGAAGGGGCAAAAGTACTAGTTCAAAAAGGAAAGGAAGGGACAAGGCTGTAGAGTTTGAGCAGGACTAGATTTGTTGCGCTCACATAGGGAAAGGTGTCTAAAGATAAAAAAACTGGGACCAACACAAATATGCTCCTTGGTTGTTTGTTCTTTGTTGCAACAGACTGTGCATGACCACAGTACATCGATAGATGCACATGGTGCTGGTGTTGGGGAACGTAGTAATTTCAAAAAAATTCCTACGCACACGCAAGAACATGGTGATGCATAGCAACGAGAGGGGAGATTGTTGTCCACGTACCCTCGTAGACCGAAAGCGGAAGCGTTAACACAACGCGGTTGATGTAGTCGTACACCTTCACGATCCGACCGATCAAGTACCGAACGCACGGCACCTCCGAGTTCAGCACACGTTCAGCTCGATGACGTCCCTCGAACTCCGATCCAGCCGAGTGTTGAGGGAGAGTTTCGTCAGCACGACGGCGTGTTGACAATGATGATGTTCTACCGACGCAGGGCTTCGCCTAAGCACCGCTACGATATTATCGAGGTGTAATATGGTGGAGAGGGCACCGCACACGGCTAAGAGATCAATGATCAATTGTGTGTCTAGAGGTGCCCCCCTGCCCCCGTATATAAAGGAGCAAGGAGGGTTCGGCCGGCCAAGGGGAGAGGCCCGCCAGGAGGAGTCCTACTCCTACCGGGAGTAGGACTCCCCCCCTTTTCCATGTTGGACTAGGAGAGAGAAGGGGAAGAGGTGGAGGGGAGGAAGGAAAGGGGGGCGCCGCCCCCCTCTCCTTGTCCTATTCGGACTGGGGGGGAAGGGGCGTGCGGCCCTGCCCTGGCCTCCTCTCCTCTCTTCCACCTAGGCCCACTAAGGCCCATTAAGTTACCGGGGGGTTCCGGTAACCTCCCGGTACTCTGGAAAAATCCCGATTTCACCCGGAACACTTCCGATATCCAAACATAGGCTTCCAATATATCAATCTTTATGTCTCGACTATTTCGAGACTCCTCGTCATGTCCGTGATCACATCCGGGACTCCGAACAACCTTCGGTACATCAAAACATATAAACTCATAATATAACTGTCATCGTAACGTTAAGCGTGATTACCCTACGGGTTCGAGAACTATGTAGACATGACCGAGACACCTCTCCGCTCAATAACCAATAGCGGAACCTAGATGCTCATATTGGCTCCCACATATTCTACGAAGATCTTTATCGGTCAGACCGCATAACAACATACGTTGTTCCCTTTGTCATCGGTATGTTACTTGCCCGAGATTCGATCGTCGGTATCTCGATACCTAGTTCAATCTCGTTACCGGCAAGTCTCTTTACTCGTTCCATAATACATCATCCCGTAACTAATTCATTAGTTACAACGCTTGCAAGGCTTATAGTGATGTGTATTACTGAGTGGGCCCAGAGATACCTCTCCGACAATCGGAGTGACAAATCCTAATCTCGAAATACGCCAACCCAACAAGTACCTTTGGAGACACCTGTAGAGCACCTTTATAATCACCCAGTTACGTTGTGACGTTTGGTAGCACACAAAGTGTTCCTCCGGTAAACGGGGGTTGCATAATCTCATAGTCATAGGAACATGTATAAGTTATGAAGAAAGCAATAGCAACATACTAAACGATCGAGTGCTAAGCTAACGGAATGGGTCAAGTCAATCACATCATTCTCCTAATGATGTGATCCCGTTAATGAAATGACAGCTCATGTCTATGGCTAGGAAACATAACCATCTTTGATCAATGAGCTAGTCAAGTAGAGGCATACTAGTGACACTCTGTTTGTCAATGTATTCACACAAGTATTATGTTTCCGGTTAATACAATTCTAGCATGAATAATAAACATTTATCATGATATAAGGAAATAAATAATATCTTTATTATTGCCTCTAGGGCATATTTCCTTCAGTCTCCCACTTGCACTAGAGTCAATAATCTAGACTACACAGTAATGATTCTTACACCCATGGAGTCTTGGTGCTGATCATGTTTTGCTCGTGGAAGAGGCTTAGTCAACGGGTCTGCAACATTCAGATCCATATGTATCTTGCAAATTTCTATGTCTCCCACCTGGACTAAATCCCGGATGGAATTGAAGCGTCTTTTGATGTGCTTGATTCTTTTGTGAAATCTGGATTCCTTTGCTAAGGCAATTGCACCAGTATTGTCACAAAAGATTTTCATTGGACCCGATGCACTAGGTATGATACCTAGATCGGATATGAACTCCTTCATCCAGACTCCTTCAATTGCTGCTTCCGAAGCAGCTATGTACTCCGCTTCACACGTAGATCCTGCCACGACACTTTTCTTAGAACTGCACCAACTGACAGCTCCACCGTTCAATGTAAAAACGTTTCCGGTTTGCGATTTAGAATCGTCCAGATCAGTGTCAAAGCTTGCATCAACGTAACCATTTACGATGAGCTCTTTGTCACCTCCATAAATGAGAAACATATCCTTAGTCCTTTTCAGGTATTTCAGGATGTTCTTGACCGCTGTCCAGTGATCCACTCCTGGATTACTTTGGTACCTCCCTGCTAAACTCATAGCAAGGCGCACATCAGGTCTGGTACACAACATTGCATACATGATAGAGGCTATGGCTGAAGCATAGGGAACATCTTTCATCTTCTCTCTATCTTCTGCAGTGGTCGGGCATTGAGTCTTACTCAATCTCACACCTTGTAATACAGGCAAGAACCCTTTCTTTGCTTGATCCATTTTGAACTTCTTGAAAACTTTGTCAAGATATGTGCTTTGTGAAAGTCCAGTTAAGCGTCTTGATCTATCTCTATAGATCTTGATGCCCAATATATATGCAGCTTCACCGAGGTCTTTCATTGAAAAACTCTTATTCAAGTATCCCTTTATGCTATCCAGAAATTCTATATCATTTCCAATTAGCAATATGTCATCCACATATAATATCAGAAATGCTACTGAGCTCCCACTCACTTTCTTGTAAATACAGGCTTCTCCAAAAGTCTGTATAAAACCAAATGCTTTGATCACACTATCAAAGCGTTTATTCCAACTCCGAGAGGCTTGCACCAGTCCATAAATGGATCGCTGGAGCTTGCACACTTTGTTAGCTCCCTTTGGATCGACAAAACCTTCCGGTTGCATCATATACAACTCTTCTTCCAGAAATCCATTCAGGAATGCAGTTTTGACATCCATTTGCCAAATTTCATAATCATAAAATGCGGCAATTGCTAACATGATTCGGACAGACTTAAGCATCACTACGGGTGAGAAGGTCTCATCGTAGTCAATCCCTTGAACTTGCGAAAACCTTTCGCAACAAGTCGAGCTTTATAGACAGTAACATTACCGTCAGCGTCAGTCTTCTTCTTGAAGATCCATTTATTTTCAATTGCTTTCCGATCATCGGGCAAGTCAACCAAAGTCCATACTTTGTTCTCATACATGGATCCCATCTCGGATTTCATGGCCTCAAGCCATTTTGCGGAATCTGGGCTCACCATCGCTTCTTCATAGTTCGTAGGTTCATCATGGTCTAGTAACATAACCTCCAGAACAGGATTACCGTACCACTCTGGTGCGGATCTTAATCTGGTTGACCTACGAGTTTTAGTAATACCTTGATCTGAAGTTTCATGATCATTATCATTAACTTCCTCACTAATTGGTGTAGGTGTCGCAAAAACTGGTTTCTGTGATGATCTACTTTCCAATAAGGGAGCAGGTACAGTTACCTCATCAAGTTCTACTTTCCTCCCACTCACTTCTTTCGAGAGAAACTCCTTCTCTAGAAAGGATCCATTCTTAGCAACGAATGTCTTGCCTTCGGATCTGTGATAGAAGGTGTACCCAACAGTTTCCTTTGGGTATCCTATGAAGACACATTTCTCCGATTTAGGTTCGAGCTTATCAGGTTGAAGTTTCTTCACATAAGCATCGCAACCCCAAACTTTAAGAGACGACAACTTTGGTTTCTTGCCAAACCATAGTTCATATGGCGTCGTCTCAACGGATTTCGATGGTGCCCTATTTAGAGTGAATGCAGCCGTCTCTAAAGCATAACCCCAAAACGATAGCGGTAAATCAGTAAGAGACATCATAGATCGCACCATATCTAGTAAAGTACAATTACGACGTTCGAACACACCATTACGTTGTTGTGTTCCGGGTGGCATGAGTTGCGAAACTATTCCGCATTGTTTCAAATGTAGGCCAAACTCGTAACTCAAATATTCTCCTCCACGATCTGATCGTAGAAACTTAATTTTCTTGTTACGATGATTTTCAACTTCGCTCTGAAATTCTTTGAACTTTTCAAATGTTTCAGACTTATGTTTCATTAAGTAGATATACCCATATCTGCTCAAATCATCTGTGAAGGTGAGAAAATAACGATATCCGCCACGAGCCTCAACATTCATCGGACCACATACATCTGTATGTATGATTTCCAACAAATCTGTTGCTCTCTCCATAGTTCCAGAGAACGGTGTTTTAGTCATCTTGCCCATGAGGCACGGTTCGCAAGTACCAAGTGATTCATAATCAAGTGGTTCCAAAAGTCCATCAGTATGGAGTTTCTTCATGCGCTTTACACCGATATGACCTAAACGGCAGTGCCACAAACAAGTTGCACTATCATTATCAACTCTGCATCTTTTGGTTTCAATATTATGAATATGTGTGTCACTACTACCGAGATTCAACAAAAATAGACCACTCTTCAAGGGTGCATGACCATAAAGATATTACTCATATAAATAGAACAACCATTATTCTCTGATTTAAATGAATAACCGTCTCGCATTAAACAAGATCCAGATATAATGTTCATGCTCAACGCTGGCACCAAATAACAATTATTTAGGTCTAATAATAATCCCGAAGGTAGATGTAGAGGTAGCGTGCCGACGGCGATCACATCGACTTTGGAACCGTTTCCCACGCGCATCATCACCTCGTCCTTGGCCAGTGTTCGCTTAATCCGTAGTCCCTGTTTCGAGTTGCAAATATTAGCAACAGAACCAGTATCAAATACCCAGGTGCTACTGCGAGCTCTGGTAAGGTACACATCAATAACATGTATATCACATATACCTTTGTTCACCTTGCCATCCTTCTTATCCGCCAAATACTTGGGGCAGTTCCGCTTCCAGTGACCAGTCTGCTTGAAGTAGAAGCACTCAGTCTCAGGCTTAGGTCCAGATTTGGTTTTCTTCTCCTGAACAGCAACTTGCTTGCTGTTCTTCTTGAAGTTCCCCTTCCTCTTCCCTTTGCCCTTTTTCTTGAAACTAGTGGTCTTATTGACCATCAACACTTGATGCTCCTTTTTGATTTCTACCTCCGCTGCCTTCAGCATTACGAATAGCTCGGGAATTGTCTTATTCATCCCTTGCATGTTATAGTTCATCACGAAGCTCTTGTAGCTTGGTGGCAGTGATTGAAGAATTCTGTCAATGACGCTATCATCCAGAAGATTAACTCCCAGTTGAATTAAGTGATTGTTATACCCAGACATTTTGAGTATATGCTCACTGACAGAACTATTCTCTTCCATCTTGCAGCTGTAGAACTTATTGCAGACTTCATATCTCTCAATCCGAGCATTTGCTTGAAATATTAACTTCAACTCCTGGAACATCTCATATGCTCCATGACGTTCAAAACGTCGTTGAAGACCCGGTTCTAAGCCGTAAAGCATGGCACACTGAACTATCAAGTAGTCCTCAGCTTTGCTCTGCCAGACGTTCACAACTTCTGGTGTTGCTCTTGCAGCAGGCCTGGCACCCAGCGGTGCTTCCAGGACGTAATTCTTCTGTGCAGCAATGAGGACAATCCTCAAGTTACGGACCGAGTCCGTGTAATTGCTACCATCATCTTTCAACTTTGCTTTCTCAAGGAACGCATTAAAATTCAACGGAACAACAGCACGGGCCATCTATCTACAATTAACATAGACAAGCAAGATACTATCAGGTACTAAGTTCATGATAAATTTAAGTTCTATTAATCATATTACTTAAGAACTCCCACTTAGACAGACATCCCCCTAATCATCTAAGTGATCACGTGATCCAAATCAACTAAACCATAACCGATCATCACGTGAAATGGAGTAGTTTTCAATGGTGAACATCACTATGTTGATCATATCTACTATATGATTCACGCTCGACCTTTCGGTCTCAGTGTTCCGAGGCCATATCTGCATATGCTAGTCTCGTCAAGTTTAACCTGACTATTCTGCGTGTGCAAAACTGGCTTGCACCCGTTGTAGATGGACGTAGAGCTTATCACACCCGATCATCACGTGGTGTCTGGGCACGACGAACTTTGTCAACGGTGCATACTCAGGGAGAACACTTTTATCTTGAAATTTTAGTGAGAGATCATCTTATAATGCTACCGTCAATCAAACCAAGATAAGATGCATAAAAGATAAACATCACATGCAATCAATATAAGTGATATGATATGGCCATCATCATCTTGTGCTTGTGATCTCCATCTCCGAAGCACCGTTATGATCACCATCGTCACCGGCGCGACACCTTGATCTCCATCGTAGCATCATTGTCATCTCGCCAACTATTGCTTTTACGACTATCGCTACCGCTTAGTGATAAAGTAAAACAATTACATGGCGATTGCATTGCATACAATAAAGCGACAACCATATGGCTCCTGCCAGTTGCCGATAACTCGGTTGCAAAAGATGATCATCTCATACAATAAAATTTAGCATCATGTCTTGACCATATCACATCACAACATGCCCTGCAAAAAAAAGTTAGACGTCCTCTACTTTGTTGTTGCAAGTTTTACGTGGCTGCTACGGGCTTAGCAAGAACCGTTCTTACCTACGCATCAAAACCACAACGATAGTTTGTCAAGTTGGTGCTGTTTTAACCTTCGCAAGGACCGGGCGTAGCCACACTCGGTTCAACTAAAGTGAGAGAGACAGACACCCGCCAGTCACCTTTAAGCAACGAGTGCTCGCAACGGTGAAACCAGTCTCGCGTAAGCGTACACGTAATGTCGGTCCGGGCCGCTTCATCTCACAATACCGCTGAACCAAAATATGACATGCTGGTAAGCAGTATGACTTATATCGCCCACAACTCACTTGTGTTCTACTCGTGCATATAACATCAACGCATAAAACCAGGCTCGGATGCCACTGTTGAGGAACGTAGTAATTTCAAAAAAATTCCTACGCACACGCAAGAACATGGTGATGCATAGAAACGAGAGGGAAGAGTGTTGTCCACGTACCCTCGTAGACCGAAAGCGGAAGCGTTAACACAACGCGGTTGATGTAGTCGTACATCTTCACGATCCGACCGATCAAGTACCGAACGCACGGCACCTCCGAGTTCAGCACACGTTCAGCTCAATGACGTCCCTCAAACTCCGATCCAGCCGAATGTTGAGGGAGAGTTTTGTCAGCACAATGGCGTGGTGACAATGATGATGTTCTACCAACGCAGGGCTTCGCCTAAGCACCGCTACGATATTATCGAGGTGTAATATGGTGGAGGGGGGCACCGCACACGGCTAAGAGATCAATGATCAATTGTGTGTCTAGAGGTGCCCCCTGCCCCCGTATATAAAGGAGCAAGGGGGGGTTCGGCCGGCCAAGGGGAGAGGCGTGCCAGGAGGAGTCCTACTCCTACCGGGAGTAGGACTCCCCCCCTTTTCCATGTTGGACTAGGAGAGGGAGGGGGAAGAGGTGGAGGGGAGGAAGGAAAGGGGGGCGCCGCCCCCCTCTCCTTGTCCTATTCGGACTGGGGGGGAGGGGCGTGCGGCCCTGCCCTGGCCTCCTCTCCTCTCTTCCACCTAGGCCCACTAAGGCCCATTAAGTTACCGGGGGGTTCCGGTAACCTCCCGGTAGTCCGGAAAAATCCCGATTTCACCCAGAACACTTCCGATATCCAAACAAAGGCTTCCAATATATCAATCTTTATGTCTCGACTATTTTGAGAGTCCTCGTCATGTCCGTGATCACATCCGGGACTCCGAACAACCTTCGGTACATCAAAACATATAAACTCATAATATAACTGTCATCGTAACGTTAAGTGTGCGGACCCTACGGGTTCGAGAACTATGTAGACATGACCGAGACACCTCTCTGGTCAATAACCAATAGCGGAACCTGGATGCTCATATTGGCTCCCACATATTCTACGAAGATCTTTATCGGTCAGACCGCATAACAACATACGTTGTTCCCTTTGTCATCGGTATGGTACTTGCCCGAGATTCGATCGTCGATATATCGATACCAAGTTCAATCTCGTTACCGGCAAGTCTCTTTACTCGTTCCGTAATACATCATCCCGTAACTAACTCATTAGTTACAATGCTTGCAAGGCTTATAGTGATGTGTATTACTGAGTGGGCCCAGAGATACCTCTCCGACAATCGGAGTGACAAATCCTAATCTCGAAATACGCCAACCCAACAAGTACCTTTGGAGACACCTGTAGAGCACCTTTATAATCACCCAGTTACGTTGTGACGTTTGGTAGCACACAAAGTGTCCCTCCGGTAAACGGGGGTTGCATAATCTCATAGTCATAGGAACATGTATAAGTTATGAAGAAAGCAATAGCAACATACTAAACAATCGAGTGCTAAGCTAACGGAATGGGTCAAGTCAATCACATCATTCTCCTAATGATGTGATCCCGTTAATCAAATGACAACTCATGTCTATGGCTAGGAAACATAACCATCTTTGATCAACGAGCTAGTCAAGTAGAGGCATACTAGTGACACTCTGTTTGTCTATGTATTCACACAAGTATTATGTTTCCGGTTAATACAATTCTAGCATGAATAATAAACATTTATAATGATATAAGGAAATAAATAATAACTTTATTATTGCCTCTAGGGCATATTTCCTTCAGCTGGTGCGTCCACTGTCCCGTGCAACTCATTAGCTGTTGTTAATCTAAGGCCCTGTTTGGTTAAAAACTCCCTAGTCCCTACCTGCTTGGTTCCAGGGACTAAACATGGACTAGAGGTTATTAAATGACATGCTAAAAGACCATGTTACCCCTAGTAATGAACTAATAGAGACAAGGTGCGATGCGTGGCAGGGGCAACTGTTGGAAAAAGTCCCAAAAAGACTCCCTCGGGGTCTTCTTTCTTTAGTCCCAAATGCCCACTTTTAGTCCCTAAAAGTCCCTCCTGTTTGGTTTAGATGGGACTGACTCGGAGTTTTTTTAGTCCCTACACCAAAATGTCCCTGTAAACAAACACCCTCTAATAATGCCGCTGGAAAATTGATGCAATGCCACAGTTAAAAGGAAATTACATGTTTAACGAATTTTATTTTTAATATAATCTCTATGTTAATATTAATCAATGCCACCGTTTGAGAAATGCTACTGTCTTGCTTTCTTTCCCATTTAGATAAGGTAGATGCTTCTTTTTGTTGGCTTCTGTGTCATCCACCATTATTGACCACTAATTGTTTCCTTTGCACCTCTGTGTAAACAGGGTTATCTACTTCACCTCGTTGCCATTCTGACCTTTTGTTGCACTGCACAAAACACTTTTGTTTTAAGAGTGTTTTGTGCAGTTCAACCAAAATGTCACACCGACAACGTTGCTTGATTGCTTGATCTTAGTGGAACTGCACAAGAGGAGATCTTACTTCCTATCCGTTAAGGCGAATTAGGCTCTGATCTTTTCCTTGTGAGTTGTTTGAATTCCGCATCATGAGAGGTCAGTACTAGCCTTCTTTCACATGATTCTGCAGTGTGCTTTCATATGTTGTGCTACTTGTACGATAATGTTGCTTGATTTTAGTGAACTGCACAAATGGAGACAAGACTTCCAATCTGTATGTGCACCGTAATATCCCATTGAGGTAAGATAAGGATATTTCACAACTGCTAGCCTGTATTTTGCCACTTTCATCAGAAAATTAAGTTTAGTACTGTACTTGTGCTCCCTAATTGACATGCCAAATCTTACATTGAAGGCGAAGCTTGTCTGTTATTGAACCAAGTGATGAAGGGGAAGAACAAGCAGAAGAAAAATAAAAATCAACTCCCGGTGCTGTAATGAAGCACTGGAACCGTGATGACACAAGTAATGATATAGTTTTGCATCTTAATTTATTGCTATGGCTGGAACGAGCAATTGTTTTGCCACTGATTTGATGCCACTCTTAATGTAATATGTAATTATCTCTACTTGTGCAAACAGGGATCTTCTTTGAAGATATTTTAGTGGAACTGCACAAGAAGATGTTGGAAACATTAAACTAATCGAGGAGTATATAGTAAGCATGGCCACCACCGTAGATAGCAACAGATGGTTCCGAAGAAGTGCTTCATCTGTATGCTCTACACAATAAGCCTCCTGACAAAGGTTGGTACTCGCCCACTGATTTCATCCATATGATTGAGCTTTGTCATCTCTATTGGTGTTGTGCTACTGTTTAGATACTGTCATGAAAAAGTGGTATTGTCCTTGAGAAGTGCTTCATCTGTGTTGTTTTAAATATTTCCTTTCCTTTTTTTCGAGCAAACAGGGATGCTAGCATTTAGTAGTCCTCTTGTCTTTGCACAATAGGATCATCTTCCTCTGAAGAAGAATATGGAGTACGTGAAGTGACTAGTTCCGATTATGCCAGGATGAAGAAGCCATGTCTATCTTCTCATCAGAAGGAGCAGTTGAAGGATGGTTACATTACTCCCCACAAGACCAAACTAACTTCAGCTCAGAAGGACTGACAAATCTCCATTTTTTTGCTGTGATGCGCGAGTACAATGTTGTTCTAGGATTCTTTCTGGTGAGTTCCATTTTTCTAAAAGTGTGCTCTACATGGACCATGTATGTGCCTGTTGAAACTGTCAATTCATAGTACAGTTTGCTTTATACTAATCACTTTTTTGTATTTGTGCAAACAGGGGTGCTCAGCTTGATTTCAATGGGAACTGCACAAAATGTTCAGGAATACATCGAATCATTCATTTCCACCACAAGAAAGGAGGTGCCGCTAAGTTCAAGGCGTTGCAACATATAAGGGCGAAATCATACAAGCTATGTGCGAATTTGGTTGATTTTGGTGGAACTGCACAAAAAGAACAGCTGGTTTATTTAGCACGAGGTGCCATGTCAATGTCCGAACTGATGGCAAACCCTGCCCATTCCACAATCGTAGGCATTTGATATTTTGGAATGGGACAACCTTGTCAAATTTTGCTCATTGATTTTAGCAAGACATGCGTTTGATATTGTCGAATGGGACGCCCTTTGTTGTCAGCAGCGTCGATCAATTTTTTGTTTATTCTTTAGTTGTGAAGTAAATATTGCCTCTGACATGTGAGTCGCTGAGATGCATAATCATCGATTGTTTTGAATGTTCTCTATGAATTGCCAGGCCTGTGTGTTTGATTGCAATGTACAGAAACGCTAAAAAGCTGCTCAAACTCTTTGTACTCCTTCTGTTCCTTTTTACTTCGCACATTGTGAAAGTGCATACTTTTTTGTATAAGATTGGTCAAAGTAGAGATACTTTGACTGCAGACAAAACTTGTATGCAGACTAGAAAGGACCGGAGGGAGTACATGTGAAACTGCTGCAAACGAGGTGATCCCCTGGGAATAATGCTAGTACGTATTGTTTTGCATGTTCATCCAATGCCAGTGATACTGGAATTCGAACTAATCGAAATAAATTCATTCATACACGGTCGGATTTCATACAAACATGCCGGATTTCATTACATTTCATACATTCTTCAACTAAAAAGGGGTGCGCTGGAGGTATAATTAATTAACCGAAGCTACCCACCTGTGTCCCGCTGAGCCGAACAAAAGCTTCAGTGACTTAACTGCAGGTGCAGTTGCGTAACTGACTTGTGTCCTGTTGGGCCCACGTGTCAGTCAGCCAACTGCACCAGCAGTTAAGTAGAAGCAGTGTTCTTCTCCAGTGCAGCTCTCCGACTCCACGTCGCCGCCAAGAAGCTAACCGTCCGTCAATGGTCAACCCGCCTAGCTTGGCTTCAACCGGAGGGTAGCAGCAGTGGCCTTACTTGGACCCGAGCGGCGGCGACCTACCGTGTTCTACTCTTCCTTGTTTTCTGTGTGGCGCGGCCTCGTTGGCAGCAGGGCGGGGCCTCGGCGGAGCCGGCGATGTCCTCTGTCTCGTTGCCGGCGGGCGGCGCCTCAGCGGAGCGGTGGAAATCCTCCCCTACATCGCCGGCAGGGTGGGGCCTCGGCTGAGCCGGCGATGTCCTCTGCCTCATTGTTGGCGGGGTGGGGCCTCAGCAGAGCCGGCGGTGTCCTCTGCCTCGTTGTTGGCGCCGCGGGGCCTCGGCGGAGCAGGGCCTCGTCGACGCCAGTAGAGCGGGGACTCGTCGGAGCCGGCATTGTCCTCTGCCTCGTCCTCGGTCTCGCCAAACAGCGCCTCGCCCGCTTCATCGCCCTCTTTGCTAGCCTCTTTGTAGGCGCCCAAAGCCTCCGCCACCCGCATGCGGTACCACCAGCGCTTGAGGTGGCCCTTGCGGGCGGAGCGGTACGAGTCGAACAGCGCCTCCTGCTCCGCCCGCTCCACGGCGATCTGCTTCTCCGCCTGCAGGTGCTCCTGGAGGAGATGGTGGTTGTAGGCGGCGTCGGCCTGCGCCTCTCGGAACTACTCCTCACGCATTTGCCTCACCCTATCCATATATTGGGCACGGGCCTCGCCGATGGTCATGGTGCAATGCACCGGCGAGGATGGCGCGGAGGAGGGGGTTGGCGTCGGATCATCGACTACCATGTTCTCCATTGGGACGTCGTCCTCCTCCGACTGCCTGCCGGCCAGCCGGTCGGCAGCAATGGCTGCCATCTCCTTGTGGTCCGTCGTCCGCCCGTCCCGAAGAGCGCTGGAGCGCGAGGAAGCCATGGTGAGCAGTAGTGGTGTGGACAGGAGAAAGGGAACGGATGCGGATGACTGCGGCTATGGCCGGCGCAGCAGTTTATATAGCAATGGTGGGCGGGCGGAGGGACGGACGTGTGGCGCCGGAGTAGCCGCCTCGGCAACCGTGTATCATTAATGTGGGCGGCAGATGGACGGACGGACGGCACTTGTGTCGTTTGAAGGCGGAGCAATCGCCTGCACCAGGAAGCGGGGCGGGCGGCGCTGACTGTTTCGGGCGGAAAGCGCGCGCGGGCGAGGAGATGACTTTACTTGGAGAGGATGACAATGGGGACCCACCAGGTCCATAGCCTCACGTACGCAAGTGTCTCCTTATTATATATATATATATATAACTATAATTTATTTTGCTTCCTCCTGGTTTCCTGACATCACGGTCCCACACCATTGTCAACCTATGTAGTAGTCAATAAACGAGAGAATTGCACAAGAAGCGGCCGACAGCTGGGACCAAGCAGCTCGAGCAGTATTTGTGTTTTTGAGGTGTGAGCACTACAGAGTTTTTCGATGTTTAGCCCAGATATTAATTTTTCTCCTCTGAACAACAACGAAAACATCGCTGCAGGTATTAACTGGGCGGGCTGTGGCCCGTCTAGCCCAGGCCAGATATCCAGCCCAGATATTAATTTTTTTCAAGCTGAAAATGGCTAGCCCAGCTATACTTTTTTTTAGGAATACCCAGGCAAGGTCAAGTTGTTATTCTCCGCCCCGCTGGGCTGCAAATCTTTCCTAGGAGGGATGCATTAGGCTTAACAAGAAAATGGGCTTTAAGAAAAAATAAATGGGATGTAGTTATAAAAACTGGGCAGTAACTATAAAAAATGCACCAAACACGTGATTACTTTATAAAATATTATTTTTGGATATTGAAAATTTTAATTTCATTAATTGTTGCGAGCGCAATGTTTCGTTGGATTTTTACGTAATATAAATTTATATTGAAATTGTATTTAATCTGACTAGAAATTTCGGGATAAAAATATTTCGGATCCCATCAAAATGTGGGAAAATTTATTGAATTCTGTTTTGAACGGTTGGTTGAAATGGGTTGTACTTTTAACAAATTGTAAATGGGCTGTAGTAAATTCCATTAGAATTCAAAAATGGGCTACACATTCTTACAAATCTCAAATGGGCTATAAGTTCTCTGCCACACACTTCTGGCCTTACTAAGTTGACGTGTCCCCTAAAAAATAGAGTTGACGCGTATGCAAGGCTTTGTCAACTTATAGTCAACACACGGTTCTAGCAGCAGTGGCCGTTGGATGTCCATCCAACGGATGCCGTGCTTCTTCTTCAATCTCGGATATTCTAGCTTCACCCGCCCAAAAAATGATTCCTCCCCCTGACATCTGGGCGCACCATTTCGGAAGCTGACCTGTGGGCCTACTAAGTTGACGTACCAAGGGCTTTGTCAACTTAGTCAATATAAACGATTCTAGCTGCAGTAACCGTACCGATGTCCATCCAACGGCCGTCGTGCTTCTTCAACCTCTGGTCTTCTTGCTCCAGCCGCCCAAAGCAGCGCCGGTCGTGCCGCCTGCTCTTGCCTCCCGTGGTCGGCTGTGCTGCCGCGGAGGCCTCACCGCCCCCTAATACTCCGACCGCTGGCAAGGCCATCCCTCCACTCACCCACACCCCCTGTTATTCTGCGGCAGTGGCAGCCTCACGCCGCAGCCGAACCAGTGAACCCTCGTACTCCTCTCCGCATGGGCATCCACTGCCGCGTCTTCCCCGGCTCCGCGTCGTCCCCTTCCTAGGCCTCACCGTCGTCCACCGCCTTGGTGCTCTCGGCGCGGCGTGGTCAATGTGGTCAACGACCGACTTCCATCGGAAGAGTACTGTACGTGGAGAGGCTGACAGCTGGGTCCATGGCCACAGCCCAGTTTTTTGTGATTTGCCAAGTAAGTCGCTTTGTCAGGCCTGTTGGGCTGCAAATCTTTCAAGACGAGGAGAGCTTCATTCGGCTGGCCGAGAAAATGGCCTATCAGTAATGAGAAATGGGCTGTACATTTTTAAAACACATCAAACCGGCAATTAGTTTCAAATATCTTTTTTTCATTTCGATATTTTAAATTACATTAATTTTTATGCATGGAGAATTTGTTGGATTTTATATTGATATACATTTATTTTTAAAATCAGTTTGAATGTGAGTCAAAATTTCGGGATTAAAAACAGTTCGGACCGCATCGAAATATGCAAAATTTCATATAATTTTTTAACCGTGGCCACAATATGGGCTGTAATGCTAACAAAAAGAATATGGGCTCCAAAAAAAACTTAAGAATTAGCAAATGGGCTGTAAATTATTAGAAATAATGGCAGATGGGCTGTATGCTGTTTTCCACAGATTTGAGGCTTTCCTAAAAAAAGGTTGACACACAAGCAGTGACTGTTGGATGTCCATCGAACGGCCGTCGTGCTTCTTCAATCTCTGCTCTTCCTGCTCCAGCCGCTCAAACAAGCGCCGGCGGGACTGCCTGCTCCCTCCTCCCCGCGGCCGGCTGTGCTGCCGCGCAGGCCTCACCGCCCCACCGTACTCCCATCGCTGGCCTAGCCATCCCTCTACTCACCCACACCTGTTGTTATTCTCCGGCGACGGCAGATGAACCAGTAAACCCTCGTACAGTCATACTCCCCTCCACGTGGGAAACAAATGCCGAGTCTTCCCTGCCTCCGTGTCGTTCCCTTCCCAGGCCTTGCCGTCGTCCACCGCCCTGGTGCTCTCGGCGCGGCCTGGTCAACGTGGTCAACGACCGACATGCATCTGAAGTGGACTGTACGTGGAGAGGCCGACAGCTGGGTCCACGGCCGCACGCAAGGAAATGCCTCCTTATTACGCGCAAAATAATGATTCCTCCACCTGACGTCAGGGACCCACCGAAAGGGCCTCTGTATTCCGCGAAAAAAATGTTACCGCCGCTAACAGCTCGGACCCACCGGCTATATCTTCGCACGCAAGGAAGTGCCTCCTTATTACGCACACAAAAATGAATACTCCCCGTGTTTGCTGGGACCCAGTATAGTGGCAGGCTGACTTGTGGGCCTACTAAGTTGACGGGGACGGAGGGCTTTGTCAACTTAGTCAATATGCACGATTCTAGCTCCAGTGACCGTACGATGTCCATCCAACAGCCGTAGTGCTTCTTCAACCTCTGGTCTTCTTGCTCCAGCCACCCAAACCAGCGCCGGTCGTGCCTCGTGCTACTGCCTCCCGTGGCCAGCTGCGATGCGGCGGAGGCCTCACCGCCCCCTACTACTCCCACCGCTGGCCAGGCCATCCCTCTACTCACCCACACCCCCTGTTATTCTGCGGCGATGGCAGCCTCACACCGCAGCGAACCAGTGAACCCTCCTACTCCTCTACGCGTGGGCATCCACTGCCGCGTCTTCCCCGGCTCCGCGTCGTCCCCTTCCTAGGCCCCGCCGTGGTCCACCGCCCTGGTGCTCTCGGCGCGGCGTGGTCAACATGGTCAAGGAACGGCTTCCATCGGATGTGGACTGTACGTGGAGAGGCTGACAGCTGGGTCCACGGCCACAGCAAGGAAGTGCTTCCTTATTACGTGCAAAATAATTATTCCTCCACCTGACAGCGGGGACCCACCAGACGGGCCACCGTATTTCGTGAAAAAAATGTTTGCCCCTGACTGCTGGGACCCACCAGCTACATCTTCGCACGCAAGGAAGTGCGTCTGGGCAAAAAAAACAATTCGCCCCCTGACTGCTGGGACCCACCAGCTACATCTTCGCAGGCAAGGAAGTGCCTGATAGTCGGGACCCACCTGGTCGAAGCGTACGTAGCGTTGTCATTCTGGTCGCGAACGTGTACGTACATATATACTGGTGGATGTAGAGGCGCGCACGTGTCGTAGTAGAGGCGCGTACGTGTCGTAGTAGAGGTGCGCACATAGCATGTACACGTATGTACAGCGGCCAAGGTGCAAGAAAGAAAATAGGCCACATATGTGTACATACGGGCGGGGTCTCGAACACCTACTCGCGCATAGGTACGGCCAGGGCTCGTGTACATGGCTGGGTCGGAATGGAGAAACAGCGTCATCGTCGTGTTCATGGGGAGGCAACGGAATGCGTCGTGTTCCTGGGGAGGCAACGGAATGCGTCGTGTTCATGGGGAGGCAACGGAATGCGTCGTGTTCATCGGGAGGCAACGGAACGCGTGGGAGCCAACCGGCTGCGTCGGAACGGAATGCGTGGTCGTGTTCATCGGGAGGGCTTGGACGGAACAGGCGATGGAAACGAGGCCTAGCGTACTGCACAACGGAGGAAACAGACCTCCTATGTTCGGAACGGGGTCCTGTTGATCGGGAGGGGTGTGGCGTACCGCAAAACGGAGGAAACGGACCTCCTACGGTCGAAACGGGGGTCCTATTGATCGGGAGGGGTGTGGTGTACC
>NC_057808.1:132309471-132309785 GCF_018294505.1 Triticum aestivum
GGGGGTCCTGTTGATCGGGAGGGGTGTGGCGTACCACAAAACGGATCAAACGGACCTCCTACGGTCGGAACGGGGGTCGTGTTCATCAGGAGGGGTGTGGTGTACCGCAAAACGGGACTCCACGGGATACTGTTCATCTCCACCGTCGACCTCCTCCAGCCTCCACGGGCTACCGTCGACCTCCTCTAGCCTCCACGGGCTCCTGTTCATCTAGCTTCCACCGCGCGCTACTCCACCGGCTACCGTTCAACCACCCCTCCATCATCTACTGTTCATCCAGCCCTCCACCGTCTACTGTTCATCCAGCCCTCCAC
>NC_057808.1:133643328-133661401 GCF_018294505.1 Triticum aestivum
GGAGGGAGGGAAAGACATATCGAGAGTGTGCGCGCGGTAGGCACAAAGGCACAACGAGCGAGTGTCTCTCTCTCTATGTGTGTGTGTGTGCGTGTGTGTGTGTGTGTTTGAGAGAGAAGCTAGTAGATAGATTAGTATCAAGATCGAGGTGTCACCCTACTCCTTTGGTGTCTGGAAGTGGGTGTGTGTGGTGGGTGCCAGTGACACTTAGATATAGGGAGAAGGAGTTTGTGTGATACATATCCATATTAAGGGATAGGTAGATAGCATGTGTGCAAGGCATACATAAAGCAACACGGAGATAAACAAGCGCTGTGTTTGCGCATGTGCGTGCGCATTTGTGTGTATGATTGTGTGTGTGTGTGTGAGCAAGATCTCAAAACAAAAGGTGCTCTGCTGGAATCCCATTGTATGTATTCATATGGTTCCGGGACTCGAGTTAACCTTACGCATATGTGTGCGAGACATAGTTATAATTTGAGACATTAGTGGCGGTGGGTGGGCGGAATTAAAGTGGTGGGCATTTTTGACAGAGAGAGCGTGTGTGTTTTTGTGTGAGGAACTTGTAGGACGGGGTAGAAAGACGAATTCTAACCTTGACTGAGGGAGAGAAATACACGAAGTGCGCGTGTGTGATTCCGATGCCCACGGAGAAATGAGATATGTATGCGTGCGAGAGAGATTGCACAATTCATCCACGTATCACTATCTAGCGACAGTGGACGTGCATCACTTGAACATAAATCAATATCTACTTCGTATTGTGGCCAAAGATACAATGTCGATCAATGCTATAAAGATTGGACACTCACATATCACATTTTTTCCAAATAGTCCATTTCAATTGTGCATACCAAAGTTTGAGTGATGTTCCTCAAACAACCACTGTAGTTATCATGTACATGAACCATTGTTAGTTTTGCAATTAAATTCATTAGTCTTGGATGATTTAAGGTTCTATTATAAAGTAACATATGTAGTATTCGTATATGAATTCAACAGGTACGCATTTTATGAAATGAAGGCCATGTAATCATACGAGGTAACACTTTTAAGTAGCGGACTACAATATCCATTTCTTCAGTGGGACTACAATATCCATTTCTTTCTGCACCTCTATATTAAAATTAACACGTCAATGCATTATCTTTAAAATAAATAACCAATGGCACTAAATTATATATTTACATGAAAAATACATAGGCTGAGCGTTTGATCTTTTTTTAACACGCCTCTACACCCGTACGATTGGCCGCAGCCATGTGAACGTCCAAGTTATCGGTGCATCATCCCGAGTTATTGTATTTTTTGTGGGGTGGACTTCATACCAGTTCTTAAGTGCTGACGTGTGCCCCGTGTACACAGTCTCGCATGACCTTCCCGCTAGCACTCTCCAAAATTAGTTGAAACTGGATACGAACAATTCTGTGGGCGGTAAAATCTCCCGCCTCCTTCTAAAATTTCCGCCACCTAGTCTTTAGCATGCGAAACTCCCCTTCTGTCCTTGGTGCATGGAGAACAATAGTTACAATACGGCCCTCATTTACATAATAGGTTGGGGCTGCTTTGGTAACTTCTGGTTCCCCCCACCACACGGTACCCCCATTTCCACTCCCCATCCCGCAAAAATGACTACCCCACAGAACCAGAGCATCTTACATCACGTCGTTCGTACTTCATCGGCCTTACTACCCCTCCCCTCTCGAAACCCTAGACTGCTCATCCACTGCCGTACCCGAGCCCATTCACTGCCAGCGGCGTCCACCTCACCGGATCTGCTTCTGTGGCCGCATCTACCCCTCCCATCTCCCCTAGAAACAAGTAGACTGGTCATCCACCAGTATACCACAACCCATTCAGTGGCGGCCTTGTCCATGGCACCGGATCTACTTCGCCGGTACTCTCATCAACCGCAGCGCATCTGCAGCGGCTCCTTCGTACTCCCCACCGGAGACGCTTCGTCCACACCCCCGGAGTCGCCCCACCGACACCCCCTTCGACGGCCTCTGATCCTCTTCGCTAACACCTTCCTCAACGCTACCGGAGCCGCCTCACCGACACCATCCTCAGCCCTACCAGAGTAGTTTCACCTATACCATTCTCAACCCTACCGGGGCCGCTTTACCAACGCCCAAGTCCACGGCATCAGATTTGCTTCGTCGCACCCACGTCCAACCTACTGGAGCAGCTTCTGACGCCCCGCCCATCGCCGCAGATCCACATCATTGACACCATCCTGAACCCAACCACCGGAGCAGCTTCACCCACGCCCTCGTCCACGGCCTTAGATCCGCTTCGCCCACACCGTAGTCCACCCTACCGGAGCCGCTCCACAAACACCCTACTCCACGGTTCTGGATCTCCTTACGGGACCCCGACAGCCAGCGCATCGTCATCACCCTTGACATTTCTGATATGATTCCCACCGTCTGGCATGATGCCAAGCACCCGCCGCGGCCTACGTACTTGTCACCTTTAAACCCGTCCAGCATCACCTACCCTATGTACTTCAAATATACTAACATGTCGCTGTTACATGTTATGCAGCTGGCAAAAACTACAAGGACGATGTTTCCTCCGGATCTAACAGCTTGGCTAACCAAGATCCTAGACTGAGGCATTGCTATGATCTTGTAAGTATCTCTCTCTCTCTCTCTCTCTTGTATTGTTGTGTTCCTGCCAGCGTACTTTGCTAGGATTTTTGACCAGTAATCCCTTTGTGTAGACAATGATTTCCACTACTCTGGCTGCTAAATTAGAGATGTAGATGTCATACATGATACTCCCTTCGTTCCTAAATATAAGTCTTTTTAGAGATTCCACTATAGACTACATACAGAGCAAAATGAGTGAATCTACACTCGAAAATGCATCTATATACATCTGTATGTGGTCCATACTGGAATCTCTACAAAGACATATATTTAGGAACAGAGTTAGTACATTACGCAAAATCATAGGTGGCATGTAGGAATTCCAGTGCACTACATTAGGCTCCCTTAGAGTGCCTGATAGTCCAGTACACAGAGTCATGGCTAGTTTATGCTACACACAAAATCGTTAATTGGTGGTTTAAATATGCGCAAGGTATATGCAATGTATTATCATGTAGAGATATCTGAAATTAGCCGTGTCAACTTGCAGATAGTGTTACGCAATAAAAAGTACAAGATTTTTTAGTACAAGATGTATGCGGCAATTTCATGGAACATCGCAAAAAAAGGAGAGGCGGCGGTGAGCCTGTATAGTGTGCTATGATGGGTCATTCTCCATTGCAATCATCGTGACATGTTATTTGTATATCAGTGTTGTTGGCCAAGTTTCTTAGGGACAATTATTCCGAGTTAACCTAAGAAAATAAGCATGTTTGAATATAAGCTCCAGATAATAAGCCAGCCAGTTCTTTTCATTGCCTTCCTTTTCAGCTTATCTGTGGTATGATCAGTGAAAAGTCTAGATTGCATTATATTTTGTCATTTTGTTGCCCATATGAAAATTAATTTGACTTGCAAACATCACAAATTGAACCCAGTGCAGTAATTAATATGATAGGAAAACAGACCATCAATATTTGTTCAAATGCAAATACAAAGATACTGTTGGGGATATTACTACTGGGTGTAAACCGGCCAGGAGAGGCCGGGTTAACCCCATAGTGGTTCACTATATCTAAAGCCCATGAAGACAAAGACGGTGACGCTTTATGAAGCCCAGGGCCCAAAGCCGGTTTAAGGCCTGTAGACATAAATCGGCATTGATATGTAAACTTGTGTTGTAAGATAGAAAGAGTAGAGACCGAGCCGGACACGTTTATGAGCCGGCCTTGGGATTCTGTAAACAGACGGGCGTCAACCCATGTATATAAGGGGACGACCCGGTGGCGGTTGAGGGGAACAGACAACAACTCGAGACTCAGGCAAAGCGTATTCGCTCCCTGGTCATCGAAACCCTAGCAATTCCACAACAACTGGATTAGGCCTTTACCTTCACCGCAAGGGGCCGAACCAGTATAAACTCTCTGCGTCCCTTGTCTGCTTTAGCCCCTTTAAGCTAACCCATAGCGATGGCTCCACGACTAAGTCCTTTCCCTATGACATCTGCCGTGACAAAACCACGACAGTTGGCACCCACCATAGGGCTATCGCACGATGGTTTCGAGTTCTTAGAGGGCAGCTTCGAAGGACTCAAGGGCTACGCTGTGGGCCGGATGACCAAGAGTCATCGTGGCAAGCTCTACATCGACGATGCGGGCTGGGGCCCCGAGGCCGGCTTAATCGAGTACGGGTACCGGGTCCCCTTTGGCGGCATACACGTTTTCATTGGCAAGACCGGCGAACCGGGCCCTGAGCCGGACATCTGCACCGACCTCGTCGAAACGGCTCAGCGTGTGAGATCTGCCCGGGTTAAGCCTGTCATGAAGCGTGCCTTCGTGGGAGTCATCCACGGAGGGGAATCTGAGGATAGATCGGAATCTGGTGGTGAAACCGTCGTTTATTCCGGCGACGAGTCATCAACCGGAGAGACCGAGTCGTTATATCAGTTGCAAGATGGCCGGATTGGGGGCTGTTCCGATGGCGACAGTATTCCGGACCCCTTTGATCCGCCAAATCGGGTTGCGATCTTCATGGCCGGTACACAGCCAGTGCTCCACTCTTCGACCGCAGCGGCGGTGATTTCCAGATCAGCAGCAGCGACAGCGACAGGGGCAGGAGGCCATGTGCAACCGCCGGCTCAGGTTTTATCTGATTTGTTCGACGCTTTGGCAACACTGATGGCAGAGGTTAATCCGGCGAATCCGGATGAGCATACTACAGAAATTGCAAAGGTGAAGGATCAGATAACGCAGGCTAAGGCCGATTTGGCAGCAGAGGATGCCAGGATGACTGCAGAATGGGCCGTGTTAGATGCACAGGGCTATCGGCTTATGTTGGATCAGAGTGCGTCAAACGATGTTATGAGAAGAAGGTACCGATCTCACCTGCCGCCGGTTTATGAGGCCAGGAACCTCTTTAATACCCTAGAGCATGGACCAGTAATCCGCCAGTGGTAAACCGGGCAGAGGAACCCAGAACGGGAGCGCCGATTCAGCCGCGTCCAACAGATCCACCCCGTCAGAACAACGTTCCGTCGCAGCATGTCCCAACACCGCCGGGTCACTATTCTAACCCGATGGATAACATTGTCGCTGCCGCTTCACGATTGGTGGCTCTCCCGATCGAAGGCGAGTCCCCAGTAGCGGTCGAGACGCGACGGGCTAGGGAGCTCCTTCAGATAGCTCTAACTCAGCAACAGGCTTATTCATATAGTCGCGAAAGGATCCATTCTACTCCCCGCCCAAGCCGGAGTTACAGCAGGCGTATTGGTGAACCGACCGTATCAAGCAGTGCGCGAAATCGTGATCCGCCCCGTGGCCATAACCCGGCGGGTGGCGGTGGTGATGCTCAGGATGTGGTGAATCGTGCTAGGGCACGTCGAGAGGCCGAGTTAGCAGCATAGCATGAGGCCCGCCAACTTACTCCGGTTCGTCCAACCATGTCGGTGGAACCAGGGGTTACTTCCAGCTCTTTGGGAGTGCCGTGTCTCGTCCCAGCGCTGCGCAACGTGCGCCTGCCCAAGGATTTCAAAGGCCCACGTAAAGTGCCGAATTACACCGCCGATTTATCCCCCGAGTCATGGGTTGAAAGCTATGAGATGGCAATGAAGATGCTGGATGTGGACGATGTGGCGTGCGCTAAATACTTTACCATGATGTTGGAAGGAACGACTCGCACTTGGTTGAAAAACTTGCCAACTAACTCCATTGGGTCATGGGCCGAGCTGAGGGCCCGGTTCATCCAGAATTTCAAAGATACATGCAAGCAGCCCATGTCAATTGTGGACTTAGCTGCCTATGTCCAGGAGGAAGGAGAATCGACAACCCATTGGGTGCACTAGGTTTCGGAGATTTTGCATTCATCGGACCGCATCAACGCTGATACGACAGTTTTGACATTGGAAGGTAATTGCCGGTTTCCACCTCTGAAGTTGAAGTTGGGACGGCTCAAACGTCACTGCAATGACATGGGGACTCTCATGGCCGCTCTGGTGAAGTATGCCGACTCTGATAGTACCAAGGATCCCGAGTCTGACGATGATAAGACAGGGAAGGGAAAGAAGAGCAGCAACACCAAGGGCAGCAGCATAACCCGGCGGGTCATGGAAACAGCGGTAAGCATAAGGCAGATAACAGTTTAGACTTTGTGGCTAATACAAACGCGCAGGACAAGGGCCAGCGGCGTAAAGGTAAACCGCCCCGGCGTAGTGGAGGACCAAGCCCTAATCCGGAGCGCCTGTCTTATCTGTTAAACCAGCCTTGCCCAAAGCACGGGTCGCAGGAGAAACCAGCCACGCACCTCTGGAAGGATTGTTATATCATGCAGGAGTTCTAGAATTCCAATTTTTTTCGGTATGATCATGGACCGGGTGGCGGTTCAGGCCTCGGATCTCATGGCTCGGGTTATGGTGGAGGCAGTTCCGGTTCAGGTTTTCACGGTAATCAGAATGGGCATGGAAATCAAGGCAATCAGGGCAACCAAGGTGGTTATAATCATCAGGGAAATCGGCAGCAACAACAGAAGTCGGGTTACCAGAGCAACCCGAAGCAGTTGAATAGCGGGCAGTATCATGTCTTCACCACTAGCCTGGACAAGCGCGATCAGAAGCTTCATAAAAGGGCAGTGAATTTCGTTGAACCGGCGGTGCCCCGTTATCTATGCTAGTCTGAACAGCCTATTGTGTGGAGTCGAGAGGATCATCCACCCCGGGTTGATGATCCGGGTCATCTGGTGTTGGTTGTGGCACCTTAGGTGGGAGGTTATAATTTCACCAAAGTACTCATGGATGGGGGGAGTAGTATCAACATCCTCTACTATGAAACTTTCCATCGCATGGGGTTAATAGATAAAAATCTTAAACCGTCCAACACAGTCTTCCATGGAGTGGTGCCTGGTAAATCGGCATATCCAGTTGGTAAGATAGCTCTGGAGGTTGCCTTTGGTGATGAACATGATTCAAGATCAGAGACGTTGACCTTCGAGGTGGTGAAAATCCAGAGCCCATATCATGCCCTGTTTGGACGGCCGGCTTATGCTAAGTTTATGGCAAGGCCTTGTTATGTCTATCTGCAGCTCAAGATGCCAAGTCATAAGGGGACTATCACAGTGCACGGGAGCCGCAAGATCGCTTTGGAATGTGAACAAGGTGATGCGGCATATGCTGAGTCAGTTTGTGCAACAGAAGAGTTGAAGTTCTACAAGGACAATGTTGATCCGGCGGATATGACTTCTTTGAAAAAGCCAACTACAGAGCATGAACCGGCCTTGAAGTTTAAATCGGCTGATGAGACTAAGCTTGTTGATATCGTTCCTAGCGATTCATCCAAGCAGTTTAGCATCAGCGCTAACTTGGATCCGAAATAGCAAAGCGCGCTCATGGAGTTCATCCGTGAGAACCGAGACATCTTTGCGTGGAAGCCTTCTGACATGCCAGGTGTACCGAGGGAACTCGCTGAGCACACACTTAATGTTGATCCCAAGTTTAAACCGGTCAAGCAATTTCTTCGCCGGTTCAATGAAGAAAGACGCAAAGCTATTGGTGAGGAGGTAGCCAGGCTCTTGGCGGCTGGGTTTATCATCGAAGTGTTTCATCCTGAGTGGTTGGCTAATTCGGTGCTAGTACTTAAGAAGAATGGCACTTGGCGTATGTGTGTGGACTATACAGATCTCAACAAGGCTTGCCCAGCAGATCCTTTTTCCCTCCCGCGTATTGATCAAATCATTGATGCTATGGCGGGTTGCGAGCGTTTGAGCTTTCTAGATGCATATTCTGGTTATCATCAGATCAAAATGGCAGTTAAGGACCAGGAGAAGACAACCTTCATAACTCCTTTTGGAGCCTTCTGCTATGTGCCTATGCCCTTTGGGCTCAAGAGTGCCCAGGCGACTTATCAGCGCTGTGTGCAGAATTGTCTTCATGATCAGATCGGCCGCAATGTTCATGCTTATGTGGATGAGATTGTGGTAAAATCTAGACAGAAGGAGACGTTGATAGATGACTTGAAGGAGACCTTTGATAACCTGCGGGTTTATAAAATGATGCTTAATCCGGCCAAGTGTGTTTTTGGTGTACCGGCAGGCAAGCTCTTAGGTTTTCTGGTATCTAACGAAGGAATCTAAGCTAATCCGGAGAAAATCAAGGCTATAACTTCTTTGGCTAAACCGAAGTGTATTAATGATGTTCAACGCCTGGCAGGCCGGATTGCCGCGTTGAGTCGGTTTATCAGTCGCCTTGGGGAGAAGCCCATCCCTTTATATCAGATGCTGAAGAAAACGGATAACTTCGTCTAGAGTGACGCCGCCAATGAAGCATTTGAGGACTTAAAGCGGCAGCTGGCCAATCCACCGGTTCTTGCTGCTCCTCTTGATAAAGAGCCATTATTGCTATATGTGGCAGCTAACGCCCGGGCTGTTAGCGTGGCTATTGTGGTGGAGCGCAAGGAGGCCAGGAAGGAATCCCCGGTTCAACGGTCGGTTTATTATATCAGTGAGGTACTTATAGAGTCCAAGCAAAGGTACCCGCATTGGCAGAAGCTGGTGTATGGAGTTTTTATGGCAAGCCAGAAGCTTAAGCAATACTTCCAAGGTCATCCCATCACAGTGGTCAGCTCTGCTCCTTTGGGGGATATAATCCAGAACAGGGAAGCAACCGGCCGGATTGCTAAGTGGGCTATTGAGCTTGGGCCTCACGGGTTAAAATACATACCCCGGACGGCGATCAAATCTCAGGCACTTGTGGATTTCATCAATGATTGGACATAACTACAAGCGCCGGAAGAGAAGCCGGATCATAGTTATTGGACTATTCATTTTGATGGGTCCAGGCAATTGGAGGGCTCGGGGGCTGGAGTCGTTTTAACTTCCCTACGATGTGATAAGTTTTGTTATGTTCTCCGTTTAATGTTCCCTTGCACTAACAATGCAGCTGAATATGAGGCTTTACTCCATGGTCTTCGGATGGCTAAAGAGATGAATCTCAGCCGAGTTATGTGCTTTGGTGATTCGGACCTGGTGGCTCAACAAGTGTCCGGCACTTGGGACTCTAAGGACCCACTCATGGCGGCATATCGTCGTGAGGTGGATATTGTTGCAGGTCACTTCAAAGGTCATCAGGTGGATCATGTGGACCGGCGGAAGAATGAAGCGGCGGACGCTTTAAGCCGCTTGGGTTCCCAACGTAAACCGGTTCCACCTAATGTCTTCCTGGATGTGCTGCATAATCCGTCCGTCAAGCTCCCTGGTGAAGAAGATTTGGCCGTTCCTGATCCGGAAGCTCAGTTGGTGGCGGCTCTTCATGTTATTCCGGATTGGACGGTTCCATATTTGGCGTATATGAACCAGGGTGAGTTACCAGAAGACGAAACTTCGGCCAGGCAGATAATCCGGCGGTCCAAGTCCATGACTATTATCAATGGAGAGTTACATCATTGCAGTGTGACAGGGGCGTTTCAACGCTGCGTATCCCCTGAAGAAGGCCGTGAAATTTTGCGTGAGATCCACGAAGGAGATTGTGGTCACCACGCCGGTTCAAAATCGCTGGTAGCCAAGGCGTTTCGTCACGGTTTCTATTGGTCGACGGCTCATGCTGATGCCGAGGACTTGGTCAAGAGGTGTGATGGATGTCAAAAGTTCTCACGACGGGCTCATGTACCGGCTCAAGAGTTGAGGATGATTCCAATTACTTGGCCGTTTGCGACTTGGGGGCTCGATATGGTTGGACCCTTTAAGAGATCCAAGGATAAGAAGACCCACCTTCTGGTGGCGGTTGATAAGTTCACTAAGTGGGTGGAGGCAGAGCCAGTCAGTAAGTGTGATGCAGCTACGGCGGTTCAATTCATCAAAAATGTGATCTTCCGGTTTGGCTTTCCACACAACATTATAACAGATAATGGTACCAATCTGTCAAAAGGTGCCATGAAGGAGTTCTGTCAACGTGAGAACATCCGGCTTGACGTATCATCAGTGGCTCACCCCCAGTCCAATGGTCAAGCGGAGAGGGCCAACCAAAGAGATCTTGAGAGGCATCAAACCCCGGCTTATGGTTCCTTTGCAACGGACGCCAGGTTGTTGGGTTGAGGAGTTACCTTCTGTGTTATGGAGCATCAATACCACACCCAACAAATCGACGGGGTACACGCCTTTTTTCATGGTTTATGGAGCGGAGGCGGTTCTTCCTAATGACATCCGTCATGACTCGCCCCGTGTGGCGGCATATGTCAAAGCTGACAATGAGAAGGCGCGGCAGGAAGCTCTTGACCTGTTAGATGATGAGCGTGACATGGCAGCAGCCCGTTCGGCGATTTATCAGCAAGATCTGCGTCGTTATCATAGCCGCCGGGTTAGAACCAGAACCTTTCAAGAAGGCGATTTGGTGCTCCGACTCATCCAGGATCAGACGGATATGCACAAGTTATCCCCGCCTTGGGAAGGACCCTTTGTGGTCAGCAAGAATCTGCACAACGGGTCATACTACCTCATCGATGTTCGAGAGCGCAAAGACTCACGTAAATCGGAGGAGGAGACCCACCGGCCATTGAATATCGCTCATCTTCGGCCCTACTATACTTGAGCCATCGGCTCTGCTTATGTCCATAGTTATGACAATGTATATATTATGATCAATATAATAAACTGGAGCCTCAGCTAAAGCGGGGTATCTGTTGTTTTTCTTATATCATGTGTGGTTACATGGGGGCTTTGGTTCATAAAGCGGTGTCCGGTTTACCCCTTGATTCAGCTTATTAAAGCTTTATATAAAAATCACTTGGGGGCTTGGTTGCATTTGAACCATAGCTACACCTCTTGATCGGCGCAATGCCACAATATCACTTGGGGGCTTGGTGGTATTCGAACCATAGTCACACCTCTTGATCAGCCCAAATTACTCCGGGGCCAAAGAGAGTGTTGTAAAACAACAACTCAAACATAGGCACCCACTGAGCGCAGCTCAAAATGTTACTTGGGGATTCTTTGTTGTCGCAATGAACAAAGAATCTACACTTGTAATAGGCTATCAAGCCATGGCTTGGAAGCCTGGTGTATACACCTAAAACCCCGGGTTAGCCTGCCTTTTTAAGTAAGTCACTCCACCCAGGTAAACCTGGTATGACCCATCGAACTTTGACAAGTTACTCTGATAAGACCCTCAACTTGTCAAGTTAAAATGATGATTTGTTAAGGATTGAGGACCATCTTAAAAGGCTTTGTAAAATGGTTTAACTCAGTGGCCTGGCAGCACATGAAAAGCCTCGAATTTGGGGCCTGGCAGCCCATGAAAAGCCTCGACTACAAGGGTTTCATTTGCTTTTATTTGCTAAGTTTTTCTCCTTGGATGAGATTTCTAATGTTTTGATGAACCGGCGTTCGTTAAACCGGCTTGACTTTCAACTACAAGTTGTCAGTATTTGATCAGTCATAATCCGGAGAATATTAGCCCGGTCTGGTTTCGACTATGTATCACCAGAAATGAATCTGGTTAAACCGGTGTTTATAACAACCCGGAACGGTTTTATCATAAACCGGCACAATATGAAAGGAGTTATTGTTACTCAAGATTAGGGTTATCACCCTCACTACAAAGTTGGTCAGCCAACATTATGGCGCAAGGTCACAGGTATCAAGTATTTCCATATTTGGTTATCTTTTTACAACCTTGGTTATATATTTGGGCATTATGACCCGCCCGGTGGTAAACCGCCAGGGCACTTTAAACTTCTTATCTGTAGGGATAGCTTGAATAAATTTCTATGGATTATGAACGTCATGTCTTAAGCATGGCGGATTAGCAAGTATCAGGCACAGATAAATATGCACGAAGGCATAACAGACCAAGTATTTTAACTAGTCTATTACAAGGCGTTTCAGTGCCCAGAAGGATATTTGTTTCTCAATAAGCATTGCAGCACGAGGAAGACTAAACCGGCCTCCGGATCATGATTCGTCTCCAGCTTGACCTGGCGGCTGTGGATCATCTTGCACCGTCTCCTCATCTTCGTCTCTACCCAGCGGCTGGAAGTCAATAGTTGTCCAGTCGATCCCAGTTAGGGCTTGGAACACAGCTTCATCGCTTATAAGGGTGGACGGCTCAATGTCAGGGGCATAGGTATGCTTACGAATTGGTGGGATGAGATTTTGAACCTCTGGAGTTGGTGCAGCAACCCGTTTGTTGTGGATGTCATAACTCGCCTGATAATGTGAAAGATCAGCTTCATCAGCTAGTTGGCAAGCCAGTGGACGTACTTCCCGGTTTATCGCTCAGAGGTCCTGATTTCCAATTCTGATCCGTCTTCTTTTAAGCTCGGATAGCCTTTGCTGACATCCTCCGGATCAAGGTCAGGCACCCATGCCTTTGCCCGGGTTAGTGCGGTCAGAGCACCAGCCCTTGCAGCAGATCTCTTTAGCTCTTCTACCCGGGCAGGCAGCATAGACATCCTCTCTAAGGTGTCCTTGATTAACGTTGGGGGCGGTTTATTGTGAGAGGCGGTGCAGATGATTCATTGCGCGCCGGTATACAACTGCTCTATCAGAGTGTAGGTAGCCTTCAGCTTCTTCTGTACATCAAAGCCCAGATGACTAATGCGAGTTCCTGCATCATTACAAAATGTCAGTAAACCGGCAACGCATGGGAAGATATGTTGAAAGTGTAAAAGTAAGGGTGTTTACCGAACACAGCAGCAGTCATGGCATGTATCTACCGCTTTACGCCAGTCAGCTCATCTACCACCGGTTTAAGAGCTGCTTCTGCGTCCTCGGCTCTTTTCTGCAAAGCGGATTTTTCTGTGTTCCAATCCGCACGCTCTTTGTTGAAACTCTCCTTTAGCTTTTCCATAGCGGCTGAAGCGCTAGTCAGCTCATCCTTTGCCTTGGAGATTTTGGTTTGCTGGGATTTGATGTTCTCTTGCAGATCAGCGGTTTGAGCTTCCTTTTGGCTCCGTTCAGCCTATAACAGACAAAAGTATAATGAGTTGGTGCTACATGTTTGAAGTACCAAGCACATAACAAGTTATGCACTTGATACTTGGGGGCTAATGCATATTTGCTTGTTCTCGGAAATTTTTACAAGTCCCAAGCACAATACAAGTATTACTCTTGGCACTTGGGGGCTAATGCATGTTTGCTCAAAGTACTGATTTGGGAAGTCTTTTAACAGTCCCGGTTCATCTTTACAAAGTTAAACCGGCCCTTGGGGGCTACACCAGTGAAAGATACAATATTGCAATTCTACAATACCGGTTCATCTTAAAGAGATAACCCGGTCCCTGGAGGCTGAGCATGATCAGTTAAGTTATTACTAAGTCCTGTTTCAGATTGGTATCATAAACCGTCACTTGGGGGCTACTGGAGTTGATAATCTGCAATTGGACATAAGAGAAAAATGGTTATGTTACCTCATATCGCTCCTTCATCAAGTTTACCAAACCGGCTTCATAGTCGCGGCTGGTGTACAGACGGTTCAAGAAGCCGGAATGAATGTCTTGAGCATTGAGATGGGCGTAGTTTGACAAATCGGCATTCCATTTGCCTTTACCGATAGCAGAAAGCTCGTCCTTGGCAGTATGCTTTGATAAAGCGACAGGATTGCCAGGAGTGGTGTGGCCAACACCAATAATCATGACATCATCCTCTTTATCATCAGCAGCCTTCGCTGGAGTCGACGGTTTGTCAGTCTCCTTAGCTGGACTGACCGGTTTGTCGTCAGTTCAGACAGGGCTGGTTGGCTTGTCAGCATGGCTTGTGGCGTTAACTTCTACTTCTTCAGCAAAGAAGTCGTGGTCTTGAGGCGGCGGATCATTGAGCATGGCGTCAGCATTGGTTTCTTCAGGATCTGGAGTTTTTTCCGGTTCAACAACCATATTATCGTCAGCCGGTAACCGAGCCTTTTTGTTGGGTCTTGGCTTGGCAATGAGAGAAACAAATATAAAAGATCAAGATATTGTGTCAAGCATAAGGCATTGAAAATAAAAATTAAAGGTATGACTCACCCAGGAACCGTTTTGAGGGGTGGAAGCTTTGTGGCTGATGACTCGCCAGAAGATGAGTGGGAAGTACCCTGATAATTTGAATCAGACGGGTTAAGTGGCTGACGGAAACAACCCATCTTAGGGCAAGTAGTCAAGAGTGTAAGAGACCTCTGATCGGCGTTTCCGAACCGGAGTATTCGGTAAACCGACGGAGGTAACTACCTGGCCACTGTGCCGGATTGTGCGACGAGCTTCATGTTGCTGCGTCTTCAAAAGAAAGTTTGGGTCCAAGTAAGCAAGGGGGTGAGAAAATTTTACTTTCCGGTTTGCTCGACGGATTTTTGATGTGGGCAGAGGATCTGAATCGGAGGAAAGAATGATTACCTCTACATCATCAGCTTGACTGCCTTCAGCGTCGTCCTGATAATAATCATTGTCAATGAGGTGTATGAAAAATGAACCAAGAGAGTCAAGTTCTACCTCTGAGTCCGGATTAGCTACATCGGCATCAGCATTTGCATCGGAAGATGCATTGGTCCTTTTCTTGGCAGGTTTTTTAATAACCTTGGTATTTGGGCGAAGTGGTTTTGCCGGTTTGTCTTGCGGTTTTGCCGGTTTATCTTGTGGTTTTTTATTCCAGAATGGATCATCACCCTGTCAAAAATAGACAAACTTTCAGAGAATATTTTGAAAGAAGCAACTTACGGCAAAGAGGTTATATAATTCTTACAGCTGGCGGTTTGTTGGAGGTGCAGAAAGGACTTAGTTCGGTCTGGCCGCAGACGACCTCCGGTTCATTCAACATTTTCTTGACAGCCTCAGTAATTCCAGCCTCTATCAGTTGAATATTAATGTGCCGTTAAGGGTCAAACTCCCTGTGTATTCACACATCAAACCAGGGCGCCGGCTTAAGGGTAGAACGCTCCAGCCGATCCAGCAACGAGCAAAATCAACACCTGTTAAACCGTTTGCCATAAAGGCTCTAAGCTTCGACAGCTGTGGGGCATAGATGGCCCTTTCCTTTGTAGTTAACCTCTGAGGAAAAGGATGTGTATTGCTAAGGCGGTGAGGGCGGTAACCCGGCAAGGGGTTTTCATCAGTTGGAGATGTATCTCCAAGTCTGGTTCCACTCTTTGGGGTGACTGTGAAGCTTGGCATGAGGGAAAGTGACTTCCTTCCTTTTCTGGACCGCCATTCCGCCCAATTCAGTATTGGGTCCATCTGTGAACTCTGTGCGACGGTTTAAGTGAAAGAAATCTCTAAACAATTCAACTGTAGGTTCCTCTTGCAGATAAGCCTCACAGAAGACTTGAAAATGGCAGCTGTTGGTCACAGAGTTTGGACCGATGTCCTGAGGGTGAAGCTGAAAACTAGCCAGCACATCTCGGAAGAATTTTGAACCGGGAGGGCTAAAACCTCGACCCAGATGGTCAACAAAAACGACTACCTCTCCGTCCTTGGGTGTAGGAGGATTTTCCGGGCCAGGGGCCCTCCAGTGGATGACATCTTTCTTGGCTAAAGCGTCTGTTGCGACGCATTTGTTTAACTGATCTTTGGTGACCCGAGAAGGAACCCAGTTGCATTCATAGACTTGCTTGGCCATTGCAATGAGAAGCTGGAACATGATTATTGCCGGTTTAAGATTCACGGTGGACAACTATAAAGCGGTGCAAGGATATATGCATGTTGTTAAACAAGAGGTTGTTATTGGTAAATCGGTGTCTGACAATGGAGAAAGTGCGAAGATAAATGCATTGGCGGTTCAACAGGGGACTAATGGTACCATCCGGATTATCATTTTTTCTATAAAGATTAAACCGCCTAATCTGGTATTGAAGATACAGATCTAAGAGGCATAAGTGAAGGAAAAAACAAGTTTCACAGCTTGGTATAGTAATTTCAGATCTGCTATGCGTTGGAAAATCAAAATATGTTCTGACCTAATTTCAAGTGTTCAAACAGTTCAGAAAAGTTCAGATGAGTTTTATACAAAGTTGTTCGACGAGTTTTTGTGCACTGTTGCATTAAATATATATTTTTGAGTTTTTACTGCAGGCTATATATGGAGGCAGAATTGACCCGGAGCATGTACACACATATGCCCATAAGCGCTAGTACTGCAGACATGCTAAATGATTTTTGTTTAAATTTAGCTTTGTACGTGCATGGCAACATTTTGCACGTCCAGATGGTCATGGCCGGATGTGTATATGCATTGCAATGAAACCAGGCACTAGTATTTCCATATTGCATGCGTTTCAAAGCCAAGTCTAACATGTCATGCATGCAACCTGGGCACGTACAAATAGTATTAAAATGCTTCTATACCGGCAAGCTTGCACGCGTACATACCCGAATACCCCATCTATGTATACGCCGTATATGTACATATTCGGGTATCCACGGCCGGCCGATGAGCGTCAACAAAAACCCACAATACCTGGCAGGCCAGCACGATGGATGGCTCAATGGATTTGAACTGGAATACCTACGTGAGAAAGAAAGCTAACACGTTTCTTGCGGCAAAATCACAAAGGAATCGGCCACCTGTAGCCACCCGTGTGCTTCAAGAAGGTCGATATAGAAGAAAAAGGAAAGGAACTGGCCAATCGGCAGCCATCTAAGGTATGTACGAGATTGGCTTTCCGTTTCTTTGTACAGACTTGGGCGTCAAGAAGAATTATTACAAGGAAAGGAATCAGCGGCTGTGCTCCGGTTGCCATACATGCAACTCCACGGGCTGGCTATATAAAGCTAGCGAAGGCAACGCAGGCAGAGGGCACGCAGGTAGCCGATGGAGACGAGGCGCGCACCTGGGGAGAAAAGACCGGAGGCCAGGAGAACCTCACGCACGAAGGAGACGCGCCCTTGGCGGCTGCCTCAAAAGAAGACGACGCGCCTAGCAGAGAAAACCCAGTAAGGCAGCAAGACCTCACATATGCACAAACATCAGCAGAAGAAACGCGTCTGTGGCGGCGGCGCGTGCGCCAACAGGGCGCAACGACGGCAACCTCACAGCACGCGCGAGGAAGCACAGCGGTGACGCGGCAGCCGCAACAAGCCGACCAAGGGCAGCGGACGCATGGTGGCCGTGACCGCTTGGCTCCCTCCTTCTATTCTTGTCTTTTACAGGTTGCTCCTCGCAATATCGTATACACCCCAACACTGAGAAGGCAGCCGGCGAAACCCACGAGTGACGCACCCCTGGAGGCAGCGTAGAGGAGGTCACAGGACGCGTCGGCGCCGACGCATGCGCAAAGAGGAGATAAAGAAACGGGAGCTGATCAAGCCTCACTGACTAATTTTATTTGTTATTGTGTATTTTATCTATTAGGTGATGAACATCCATCCAAGGACCTCACGCACGAAGGAGAGCCGCCCTTGGTGGCTGCTTCAAGAAAAAGACGACGCGCCTAGGGGTGCAAACCAGGGGAGCGCGGCGGTGCCCTCGCACACACGAGTATGGATGAGGAGGAAGCAGTCCGTCCTTTTCTTCTTTTTTTATGTACAGGTGTGGAGGTGGTGGATAACACATCCAAAAGAGATGGCAGCGAACGATGTGACACTCGTCTTCTACCAAGTGCAACGGAGGCGGTGGATGGCTCGCCCAGTGGAGATAACTCGGGAGCAGCCGGAGCTTCCCAACAACATAGCCCAGCCTCTAGCTCCTTTGCAGGTCTACAATGTAAGCGCACAGGACCATGACCAACAGGTCCATGGTGAACAGGTCCATGGTGAACGGGACGCCGGCGTATAGGTTTTGCACCATGCTTCCAAGAGGAGATGGCGTGGCGAAACCGGAGCTCGCGACGATGTAGCCCGAGTCAAGTCCATGGCGAACAAGTCTCTCCGGTGCACAAGTCCTTGGCGTCCCGATCGCGGCGAACAGGTCATTGGTCTTGCTTACTGAAGGAGACGGCGTGGCGGAACCGGAGCTCGCGACGATGTAGCCCGAGTCAAGTCCATGTCGAACAAGTCTCTCCGGTGCAGTCCTTGGCGTCCCGATCGCGGCGAACAGGT
>NC_057808.1:133661609-133687744 GCF_018294505.1 Triticum aestivum
TCCGGTGCACAAGTCCTTGGTGTCCCGATCACGGCGAACAGGTCATTGGTCTTGCTTACTGAAGGAGACCGCGTGGCGGAACCGGAGCTCGCGACGACGTAGCCCGAGTCAAGTCCATGGTGAACAGGTCTCTTCGGTGCACAAGTCCTTGGCGTCCCGATCGCGGCAAACAGGTCTCTTCGGTGCATAAGTCTTTGGCGTCCCAATCGCAGCGAACAGGTCTCTTTGATGCACAAGTGTTTGGCGTCCCGATCGCGGCGAACAGGTCGGTGGTCTTGCTTACCGGAGGAGACAGCGCGGAGCAGTCGGAGTTCACCAACGACGCAGCCCAACCGCTGGCCCCGGTGCTCTACCACGGCGGCCTACATGCCCCCGACGAGCAGGTCGCGACACACAGGTCATGGCAAACAGGTCTGTGATGTTCCAATCACGGTGCATAGGTCACGACGCACAGGTCCTTGGCGAAAAGGGTCTAGTCTACAGGTCCATCGGTCGCCGGCGTACAGGTCACCCCTTTTGGTGTTGCACCCACCCAAGGTGATGCGGCCACCTTTCGTCAACCTCGTAGGGGGGCGCCCTTGTCCTAGCAGACCAACCAATACGGGGTCCAACTGATACAAGGCGCCGCAACCACTTTGATCATCTATCCACAAGTTCGCGAGGTGGTGCCCTCGGATATAGCGAACTGTCATAAACTTGGCGTTCAATCAAGTGAGGCGCACTTATCACGGCGGGCAGATTCTTGGCGTACAGGTCCATGGCGTCGCCGGCGTTCAGGTCGCCCTTTGGCGTAGCACCAACCAAGGCGACGCGGTCTCCTCGACACCACCTTTCCACGGTCCTGTGAGGCGGCGCCCTTGTCTTGGTGGACCGTCGTAAACTCGGCGTCTAGCCGGGACGAGGCGCTAACCACACCGGTCATGCCGATGTGAGCGTGCGACGGTTTTACACTGACGCCGGTCTCCTAAACAACTTACTCCCGCGAGGCATACCCCTTGCATACCCCGACGAGTCCGCTAGGTCATCTAGAACTCCAAGCCGAGCAGGACCCATGCAAATTCAACCCCAACTACATCATTGCCGCCAAGACCAACGAGGCCTGACGGCGAGGGAAGACGTGGCTAGCACAAAGCCATGTTTTGAGCGGCGCGTGTACCGACAAGGACACGGGCTCTGCCGCTATCCATACACCACTATCATCATGCACGGAGAACGCAAAGCGAAGACGACGAAGACGACCACACGTCTTAATCGGAGGTATCCCGTGGAGTAGCCCACAAGAGTAATTAACCGGGAGCCTTCCGAGGCCCCGGGAACTAGAGACCGCAATCGTTACAGTCAGGCTGGCCGCGCTAGTAGGCCACGAGCGCGTATGTAAAGGGAACTTGTAATTTTGTTTCTCCGATGAGAGATTAATAAAATTCATGTTTCCCTATGTTTATTTGTGTACTTAGTACACTGGCACGCCCGCAATGTTTTATTCCCCTGGTGCGTAGAGAGATAATAATACAATAACCTACGTTATTTTTATTATTTCTCGTGTCAAACAAAAGCAGATGCCCTAACGAGGAAAAATGAGTTTAAACTACAAGGGCACTGGAAAATATCAGATCTAACTAGTCATTGGTGTTACTAAAGAGGAACAAGGAAGAACAGCTCCAAGAACTTCGAAGAACTCTGATGAACACTGAACCCTAATGGTGGATCTAGAGTGAGAAGAAGAGGAACTTACTGGTGATGAGGAAGCAGCGGAGGATCGCCGCGTTTCTCTGGTGCAATCAGGCTGATGCAGCGGCCGTTGTTGAGGCAGATGCGAAGACTGGCGGCGGCGGCGGAGCTCGAAGGGTTGGTCGGCGCGAGGAAGAAGACGATGCGAAGAGGCACGAGGGGGGGAAAGTGAAAAGAACTCCTCGGCCTTATTTATAAGGTGAATGGATATGTGGAAGGCGCGAGAATCGAGGAGCCCGAAAAATGGGATATGTGACAGCTCTGTTGCCTCGATTGTCGGAGGCGTGGGTTATGCGCAGTTTTTAATAACAGATGACGTCATGGCGATTTATCATGGTCCTGGAAGGTGACGTCACGACGGCTTACAAGATTATGTGAAGGTGCTGAAGAAGAAATTTTATTAAGTATTGAGGATTGACATGAACCAGTTCAAATCAATCTGGGGCCTAATGTTGGGGATATTACTACTAGGCGTAAACCGGCCAGGAGAGGCCGGGTTAACCCCATAGTGGTTCACTATATCTGAAGCCCATGAAGACAAAGACGGTGATGCTTTATGAAGGCCCAGGGCCCAAAGCCGGTTTAAGGCCTGTAGGCATAAACCGGCATTGATATGTAAACTTGTGTTGTAAGATAGAAAGAGCAGAGACCGAGCCGGACACGTTTATGAGCCGGCCTCGGGATTCTGTAAACCGACGGGCGTCAACCCATGTATATAAGGGGACGACCCGGTGGCGGTTTAGGGGAACAAACAACAACTCAAGACTCAGGCAAAGCGTATTCGCTCCCTGGTCATTGAAACCCTAGCAATTCCACAACAACTGGATTAGGCCTTTACCCTCACCGCAAGGGGCCGAACCAGTATAAACTCTCTGCGTCCCTTGTCCGCTTTAACCCCTTTAAGCTAACCCGTAGCGATGGCTCCACGACTAAGTCCTTTCCCTAGGACATCTGCCGTGAGAAAACCACGACAGATACCATCTACTTGGCACAATCTACTTTGGTCATTGTCTTCCATAGAGATCCCATTGCCTAATTTAAGTGAAGAACGCATGACCTAAATTTAAATGAAGAACCATTATTTATCGAAATTCGATGGTCCAAGTGGTTGGTTATTATCATATAGCAGCACCACCTGAAAGCATCATATAGCAGCAGCAGCTCATAGCAACTCATCATACAGCAGTAGCAGCAGCTAGCAATTCATCATATACCAGCAATAACTCATAGCAATTTATCATATAGCAGCAGTAGAAGCAGCTCGTGGCAATTCATCATATAACAGCAGCAGGAGCAGCTTATAGCAACTCATTATATAGCAGTAGCTCATAGCAATTCATCATATAGCAGCAGCAGCTCATAGCAATTCCTCAAATAGCAGTAGCAGGAGCAGCTCATAGCAATGCATCATATAGCAGCAGCAGCTCATAAAAATTCATTGTATAGCGGATCAGAATGAAAATTTGGCAAAAAATCAAAGGAGATCCTCACCTTGTTGGATGAGCTCATCCTTCAACAGCACCTCAAGGCCATGGCCTGGGAGGAGGGGAGGGGGAACAAGGTGCCTTCTACGGAGTGGGGCATCAACCGTAGTTGTGCGGCGACCGCCGGAGTAGTGCGTTCGACGGACCATAGTGGAGCAGTTGCTGGAGACCATGAGAGTGAGGGGCGGCGCCAGAGGGATGAGTAGCCGGGGAGATTTGGCCCTACCCACCGGCCATGTAGCCTAGCTGGACAAAGCATCATCGAGGAGAAGGCCAGATGGGACCAGTGGCGATGGCTCGCTGGAGGAACCCTAGCGCTACAAGCAGGGGACCGAGGTAGAGGGAAAGGGAGAGGAGATGCAAGTGGGCAGGGCAATGAAGGCTTGCGTGTTTGTTTTTACTTGAGGGTCAGGTGTGACGCGGGCGTGAGCAGTGGCATTTTGAGTGTAATATACGCAGACAACAAAGTCATTTCGCTATTCGCCTTCCCTTCAATTTTTAGTGAGCTTCGACCCGAATCACCCCCCCCACCTCAAAGCCAAATAAGTTAAGCCCAAGCCCATAACTCGAAAACGACTTCTTTATATCTTTTATGGCTTATTTTGACAATAAGCTCTGAAAAGTCAGAATAGAACTGACCCTTAACCTGCAATTCAATTGTGCATGCAATGATGAATCACTCCTGCCTGCTATAGTGTACATTTAGGCATCATACATGGTATAACCTAATACATCTGCATGTCATTGTAGAATCTAAAATATGCAATGTTAGTTCATATGTTGCACATGATGTTTAAATGCCCCTTAAATCTGGTCAGTCAAGTGATGGTCTTTAAGCCTCCTTCTATGCTTCTTTTCTTGATATGTAATTCAGTGTTGTGCAAGATTTGCTCACACATCTGCTCAATTGCTTGTTTGTATCAGCTAGCCATACTAGGACTGTTTGCTTTGATTACTTGCTGTTCTTGACCTAACAGAGCTTGTCAACGATTTAAACACTAAGGGCTGCTGTAGTGGGGGCTTGTATAACTCATAGGTGACATAAAGGTTTGGCTGTACATTAAAGTAGGCTCTCCAAGAGTACCTGGAGATCCAGTTCGAAGGTATGCCTAGTTTTTACACAGTGCACACATAGTAAATGCTCATTTCATTGTGTGCAAGAGATGTGGCATGTTCCATTATGTGGTGTTGTTTTGTTATAAACTCATCCTTGTGTGTTGTTCATAGACTGGAAATTATGCATATTTATCTTCCAAGGAGACTAGTAACTAGTTTGTGTCACCTTGCAGAGGGGGTGTAATGAAGATAAGATTGAGGATTTCCAAGTACAAGATGTTAGGAAGGAGCCTTGCAAGAGAAGGAGGAGCATCGTTGAGCCTGTTCAACAAGTTATGGTAAGTTAGTGTATTACAATTACCAGGACATCCTATTTGTCCGACATTGTGCTTGCGTAGGGTTCTTCACTTGTAACCTAGTCATTTAACCATTGATTAAAACCCACTCCGCTCACTACTATATGATGTTCTAACTTTTTTGTAAATCAGATGTATGTAAACACATTTTAATGTGTTTGTTCACTCATTATGGATGTAGTCTACTCTTAACTATCTAAAACATCTTAAAGTAGTGAATAGTGTGAAACTGCTTCCTGCTGGTAGAGTTGTCGATGTCATAACCAAACGCATATTCACATCATTATCCTCCCTATCATTACTAGGATCTTGATTACATACTAGTCGAGATACTTCATAGGGGGCAAACAATATTACATTACTTGTTCCTTTATGTAGTAAATGTAGCTAGGCCATGGATGTTATTGAGGGGTGCATATATGCATGCTGCCAACTCAACAGTTCAATTGCTTGTTTGTTTCAGGCATAGTTAAATTGCTCTTTTCAATTGCTTTATTTGTACTCAGTTAATGAGATGCTCAAACAATGATGCCTGATGTTGGGTGCTTGTATAACTATTAGTTGACATAATTAAAGGCCTTACCATTTAATTACTCTGGCGAAGTGTGCCTGAAGCTTCGAAGTCTATTAACCAACTATTACTGCGTGAGGCTCACAATTTAGTTTATACGAGGCTAATGATTGCATAGTTTTGCTTGCTGTAGTAGGTTTGTATGAATCCCTCTGCTGTTCATTATGCTCCCTAAGACTTTAATTGAGCTATAGAATGGTCAACTCCTTGCTTACTTATACGCAGGATATATATATATATATATATATATATATATATATATACACTCTTATAAAAAATCAGATTTAGTGATGATGGTGTGCCTCCATCCTGCAATATAGGCCGTCCGATTAATATCTGACGGATAGAAAGAAACTATGGCCATTTTGCAAAAATATACCCACACCCCTCTCCACATTTGCAAATAAGGCCTTCCCTCGTTCATCCTTTTCTCTCACAAGATAAACTACTCATACAAATGCATCTTGATGTTTCTTGCAACACACGGTCATCTTGCTAGTATATATATATAATGTTAGTAGCTCCGTGTGGTCTAAATTTGTAACTTGTCTGTGTTTTGGATTTGGCCCCAACATCATGCTCCTCTGGTGAGCTAAGAGATTTCTGTATGCGGGCTGCACAGACTACCATTTTTATAATTTTTAAAATATCATCTGCTTATGCTTCATGATGTGTAACATTATTGTTAGTCCTGTTTTGCCATGTACAAAATAGTCTGTCATGCTCGCTTCACTATTGTAACTATATTTTTGCCCTAGTCATGTGTACTTACAGAAACATTTCAGGATGAAGTGACATCAACACAAAGATCTGAGAGCAGTGCGGCATGGCCATTACCAAATGATTATGGATTGGAATCGGAATGTGCTGATGTTGTCGAGCATCTACTAGAGGTGGCAAGACAACGTGTACATGATTCTCAACATGGAATCAACATGTTGAGACTGGGCTTGCAGGTATTAGATGCAGGAGTCAAAAAATGAAACAAGGCACTAAGGTAACCACAAAGGAATTGCAGACTGGAATTTGTGCTATCTGAATCCAACCAATCCTATTCTATGAAGAGATTATAGTTCAAATGGTAAGTTCTGTTGGTGCGTGTCCATGATGTATGAGCTTTATTTGCCCAGTGTATGTAATTTGTTGTTTGTGCACGCTTTATTATCACTGGTGGGTATAATCTGCTGTAATTTCTTTATTGTATAGTGTAGGATTATTCTTCGTTTCTATGCCTTAGTCTCTTTATTGTATAGTGCAGGTTTTTTAGAGGCGATAGTGTAGAGTAGGATAATTCTTTGTATATGGTATATCGTTGAAATGGGGGCCAACACGCCCAAACAATACCTGGACGCCATCTGAACGAACAAACATGTGTAGTCAAAGCAGACCTTAATTGGGATGGTCAACTTAATATTTAGCGGATCACAAACGATGTGGCCCACCGTAACAACAGCTCTTAGCAGGCCGTTAACAGGCCGAAAGCTTGATATGGCAGTATAAATGGAAATGTCCCGCGAGCCCTAGCAGGCCGAAATAAATGTCAATTTTGTCCCGGTCCTTTTACTTGACGGGCCAGTAAGAGGCTGAAAGTGTTTTGGGCCAGAAGAGGCCCAATTTGCAAACTAGCCTTTTAACAGGCCGAAAGTCGCGCCATGCTGAAATTGTGCCCTGCAGAACGTGGGCCGCTAATGGACCCAAAATCAGGTTGCACCGTCAAAGGCCCAACTGTTGTGTGGGCCGTTGTCGGTGTCAAAACCGGCGGATCTCGGGTAGGGGGTCCCGAACTGTGCGTCTAAGGCGGATGGTAACAGGAGGCGGGGGACACGATGTTTACCCAGGTTCGGGCCCTCTCGATGAAGGTAATACCCTACTTCCTACTTGATTGATCTTGATGATATGAGTATTACAAGAGTTGATCTACCTCGAGATCGTAGAGGCTAAACCCTAGAAGCTAGCCTATGGTATGATTGTTGTTGTCCTACGGACTAAACCCTCCGGTTTATATAGACACCGGAGGGGGCTAGGGTTACACAGAGTCGGTTACAAGGGAGGAGATCTACATATCCATGTTGCCAAGCTTGCCTTCCACGCCAAGGAGAGTCCCATCCGGACACGGGACGAAGTCTTCAATCTTGTATCTTCATAGTCCAACAGTCCGGCTAAAGTATATAGTCCGGCCATCCGAGGACCCCCTAATCTAGGACTCCCTCAGCCGTTAACAGGCCGAAAGACAAAATGGGCTAGGAAGTGGCCCATTTACCTAATGGGCCGAGGAAAGGCTGAAAGTCACAACGGGCTAGAAGTTGGCCCAACTGCAGAATGGGCCGAGAAAAGGCCAAAAGACGTATCGGGCCGTTAACGGGCTGGAACTGACGATGGGTTGCTAACAGGACGAAATAAGGTCGGGCCGTAATTGGGCCCAAAGACGTAGAGGGCCCTTAACAGGCTGGAACTGACGATGGGCTGGAAATTGTCAAATCTAGAATGGGCCTTTGATGGGCCGATTCTGTGTAACTTGTATGGGCCGTGCTTGTGAACGGGCCTGACTCAAGTAGGCCGCTAATGGGCCGTCCCGCTTATTTGACAGACCCGGCCTTTTAACCTAAACGGGCCACTATTGGGCCGAGCCACGTGTAGACATACCATAGGCTCGTACCGTCCACTCGCTTGATGACACCTGTCCCAAACCGGAGCTGACACGTGGATACTAAGGCGAATCAGAATTTTACACGTGGAAAATCCCCATTGGTCCGGGCGGTTAACGGGTTATCGGATCCAAACCGGAACCCGATAGCTTAATGGCGACCTGTTACGGTGGATGCCACGTGTCGGTTACCCTTGACGAAAGCACTTCCATGACGCACTATTTATCATCATGGAAGTGGACATTTCCTGATGATAATTTTGGTATTGTCATGGAACACTTCTACGACAGCACAGGTATGACTATCTTGATTCTTTCATATAATCGTCATGGATGTACATGCATGACAGAAAATGTGACCTACTATGGCAAACATGTATCATCACGGAAGTGTATTTTCTTTGTAGTGCTAGTTGTATGAGTCACTTGGTCCGGATATCTCTATGATAGTTCTTGAGGGAACGATGATACCCAAATGGAAAGCTTATCGCAACATGTATTGTGTAAAGCTTTAAAAGTCATTGTATGGCTTAAAGCAATTGGGATGGATGTGGGTATAACCAACTAATTGAGTTCCTTTGTTAGAAGGATTACTCAAACAATGATGATTACTCATATATATTCATCAAGAAATCCAAAGAAGGATTTTTACAATTTATGTGTATGTTCATGATCTGAATTTCATTGGAACGACATAAGAAGTACATGAGACAAGAAAATCATCTTAAGACAGAATTTGAGATGAAAGATTTGGTTGAATTGCTAGGGTTTCGAACTTAAGAAAGTTCAATCAGTAATACTTGTTCATAAGTCCACATTTATCCATAAGATATTTGAATGCTTCAATATGGATAAATCACATCCACCAAGAACTATGGCTGTCAGATCTCTTGATAGAGATTATATCCATTCAGACCTAAGGGCAGTGATGAAAGGATGTTTGTGGTGGGAAACGTTGCATGGGAAACAAAACAATTTCAACGCACACGCAAGATCTATAAAGGAGATGAATAGAAACAAGAGGGGGAGAGTGTGTCTACGTACCCTCGTAGACCGTAAGCGGAAGCATTTCACAACGCGGTTGATGTAGTCGAACTTATTCACGTTCCAACTGATCGAGCACCGAATGTACGGCACCTCCGCCTTTAGCACACATTCAGCTCGATGACGTCCTCTGCCTTCTTGATCCAGCAAGATGGCGAGGTAGTGGATGAGTTCCGACAGCACGGCGGCGTGGTGACGGTGGTGGTGAAGCTATCCCCGTAGGGCTTCGCATAAGCACTATGAAAATATGACCCGGGGTGTAAACGGTGGAGGGGGGCGCTGCACACGGCTAGGCAATTGTTTGTTGTGTGCTAGGCTTCCCCCTCCCACATATATATAGGTGGGAGGGAGGAGCAGCCAAAGGGAGTGCCCAAGTAGGAGGAATCCTACTTGGGGTCTCTCCCAAGCCGCGCCCCCTGCCTTATATAGGTGCGGGGGAAAGGCAGGGGAGGGTGGCGCCCCCCCCCCCCTCTTCCTTTCTCCCATGAGAGGGAAAGGCAGGAGGGGCTAGCCCTCCCCCTTTTTCCTTCCCTAGGCCTGGCCGGCCAGGGAGAGGGGCGCACCAGCCCCCTGTGGGCTGTCTGTCCCTCCCTTGGCCCATTAAGACCATAACACCAACCAGGGGGGTGTCCGGAACCCCTTCCGGTGACCCGATGGCTACCCGGTGCATCCCGAAACACTTCCGGTGTCCGAATACCATCGTCCTATATATCAATCTTTACCTCTCAAACATTTCGAGACTCCTCGTCATGTCCATAATCTCATCCAGGACTCCGAACAACATTCAGTCACCAAATCATATAACTCATATAACACTATATCGTCAACGAACGTTAAGCGTGCGGACCCTACGGGTCCGAGAACTATGTAGACATGACCGAGAGACCTGTCCAGTCAATAACCAACAGCGGAACCTGGATGCCCATGTTGGATGCTACACATTCTACGAAGATCTTTATCGGTCGAACTGTTATGACAACATACGTAATTCCCTTTGTCCATCGGTATGTTACTTGGGCGAGATTCGATCGTCGGTATCTTCATACCTAGTTCAATCTCGTTACCGGCAAGTCTCTTTACTCGTTCCGTAATACATCATCCTGTAACTAACTCATTAGTCACTTTGCTTGCAAGGCTTCTTATGATGTGTATTACCGAGAGGGTTCAGAGATACCTCTCCGATATTCGGAGTGACAAATCGTAATCTTGATCTATGCCAACTCAACAAACACGTTCGGAGATACCTGTAGAGCATCTTTACTATCACCCAGTTATGTTGTGACGTTTGATAGCACACATGGTATTCCTCCGATATCCGGGAGTTGCATAATCTCATAGTCGAAGGAATATGTATTTGACATGAAGAAAGCAATAGAAATAAACTGAACGGTCATTATGCTAAGCTAACGGATGGGTCTTGTCCATCACATCATTCTCCTAATGATGTGATCTTGTTATCAAATGAGAACACATGTCAATGGTTAGGAAACCTTAACCATCTTTGATCAACAAGCTAGTCTAGTAGAGGCTTACTAGGGACACGGTATTTGTTTATGTATTCACACATGTATTTAAGTTTTCGATCAATACAATTCAGGCATGAATAATAAACCTTTATCATGAATAAGGAAATATAAAATAACAACTTTATTGTTGCCTCTGGGCATATTTCCTTCAGTCTCGCACTTGCACTAGAGTCAATAATCTAGATTACATTGTATTGAATCTAACACCCATGGAGTCTTGGTGTTGACCATGTTTTGCTCGTGGAAGAGGCTTAGTCAACAGGTCTGCTACATTTAGATCCGTATGTATTTTGCAAACTTCTATGTCTCCATCCTTGACCTTTTCACGAATGGAGTTGAATCGTCTCTTGATGTGTTTGATTCTCTTGTGAAACATGAATTCCTTTGCCAAGGCAATTGCTCCAGTGTTGTCACAAAATATTTTCATTGGACCCGATGCACTAGGTATTACACCTAGATCGGATATGAACTCCTTCATCTAGACTCCTTCATGCGCTGCTTCCGAAGCAACTATGTACTCCACTTCATACGTATAGATCCCGCCACGACGCTCTGCTTGTAACTGCACCAATTGACAGCTCCACCATTCAATATAAACCCGTATCCGGTTTGTGACTTAGAGTCATCCGGATCAGTATCGAAGCTAGCATCGACGTAACCATTTATGACGAGCTCTTCACCTCCATAAACGAGAAACATATCCTTGGTCCTTTTCAGGTACTTCAGGATGTTTTTGACCGCTGTTCAGTGATCCACTCCTGGATTACTTTGGTACCTTCCTGCTAGACTTATGGAAAGGCACACATCAGGTCTGGTACACAACATAGCATACATGATAGAACCTATGGCTGAGGCATAGGGAATGACTTTCATTTTCTCTCTATCTTCTGCAGTGGTCGGGCTTTGAGTCTAACTCAGCTTCAAACTTTGTAAAACAGGCAAGCACCCTTTCTTTGACTGGTCCATTTTGAACTTCTTCAAAATTTTATCAAGGTATGTGCTTTGTGAAAGTCCTATTAAGCGTCTCGATCTATCTCTATAGATCTTAATGCCTGATATATAAGCAGCTTCACAGAGGTCTTTCATTGAATTTTTTATTCAAGTACCCTTTTATGCTATCTAGAAATTCTATATCATTTCCAATCAACAATATGTCATCCACATATAATATTAGAAATGCTATAGAGCTCCCACTCACTTTCTTGTAAATACAGGCTTCACTGTAAGTCTATATAAAACCATATGTTTTGATCACCTCATCAAAGTATGTATTCCAACTCCGAGATGCTTGCACCAGTCCATCGATGGATCGCTCGAGCTTGCATACTTTGTTAGCACCTTTAGGATCGACAAAACCTTCTAGTTGCATCATATACAACTCTTCTTTAAGAAATCCATTAAGGAATGCAGTTTTGACGTCCATTTGCCAGATTTCATAATTCCAAAATGCGACAATTGCTAACATGGTTCAGACAGACATAAGAATCGCAACGGGTGAGAAAGTCTCATCGTAGTCAACTCCATGAACTTGTCGAAAACCTTTCGCGACAAGTCGAGCTTTGTAGACAGTAACATTACCATCAGCGTCAGTCTTCTTCTTGAAGATCCATTTATTCTCAATGGCTTGCCGATCATCGGGCATGTCCACCAAAATCCACACTTTGTTCTCATACATGGATCCTATCTCAGATTTCATGGCCTCAAGCCATTTATCGGAATCTGGGCTTATCATAGCTTCTTGATAGTTCGTAGGTTCGCCTTGGTCTAGTAACATGACTTCGAGGACAGGATTACTGTACCACTCTGGTGCGGATCGTGCTCTGGTCGACGTACGAGGTTCAATAGCAACTTGATCTGAAGTTTCATGATCATTATCATTTGCTTCCTCTCTAGTTGGTGTAGGCATCACTGGAACGGTTTTATGTGATGTGCTACTTTCCAATTCGAGAGAAGGTACAGTTACCTCATCAAGTTCTACTTTCCTCCCACTCACTTCTTTCGAGAGAAACTCCTTCTCTAGAAAGGTTCCATTCTTGACTACAAAGATCTTGCCTTCAGATCTGTGGTAGAAGGTGTACCTAATTGTTTCCTTAGGGTATCCTATGAAGACGCACTTCTCCAATTTGGGTTCGAGCTTATCAGGCTGAAGCCTTTTGGCAGAAGTGTCGCAACCCCAAACTTTATGAAACGACAGCTTAGGTTTCTTGCCAAACCACTGTTCATATGGTGTCGTATCAACGGATTTAGACGGTGCCCTATTTAACGTGAATGCAGTTGTCTCTAATGCATAACCCCAAAGCGATAGTGGTAAATCGGTAAGAGACATCATAGATCGCACCATATCTAATAAAGTACGGTTACGACGTTCAGACACACCATTACGCTGTGGCGTTCCAGGTGGCGTGAGTTGTGAGATAATTCGACATTGTTTTAAATGAAGGGCAAATTCGTAACTCAAATATTCGCCTCTGCGATCAGATCGTAGAAACTTTATTTTCTTGTTACGATGATTCTCCACATCTCTCTGGAATTCTTTGCATTTTTCAAATGTGTCAGACTTGTATTTCATCAAGTAGATATACCCAACCTACTCAAATCATCTGTGAATGTCAGAAAATAGTGATACCCGCCGCGTGCCTCAACACTCATCAGACCGCATACATTGATATATATTATTTCTAATAAGTCATTATCTCACTTCATTGTTCCGGAGAATGGAGTTTTAGTCATCTTGCCCATGAGGCATGGTTCGCAAGTATCAAATGATTCATAATCAAGTGATTTTAAAAGTCCATCTGCATGGAGTTTCTTCATTCGCTTTAGACCAATATGACCTAAATTGCAGTGCCACAAATATGTTGCACTATCATTATCAACTTTGCATCTTTTGGCATCAATATTATGTATGTGTGTATCACTACTATCGAGATTCAACAAGAATAGACCACTCTTCAAGGGTGCATGACCATAAAAGATATTACTCATATAAATAGAACAACCATTATTCTCCGATTTAAATGAATAACCGTCTCACAATAAACAAGATCCACATATAATGTTCATGCTCAACGGGGGCACCAAATAACAATTATTCGGGTCTAAAACTAATCCCGAAGATAGATGTAGAGGTAGCGTGCCGACGGCAATCACATCAACCTTGGAACCATTTCCGACGCGCATCGTCGCCTCGTCCTTAGCCAATCTTCGTTTATTCCGCAACTCCTGTTTCGAGTTACAAATATGAGAAACCGAACCAGTATCAAATACCCAGGCGCTGCTACGAGCATTAGTAAGGTACACATCAATAACATGTATATCAAATATACCTTTGTTCACTTCGTCATCCTTCTTATCCGCCAAGTATTTGGGGCAGTTCCGCTTCCAGTGACCAGTCCCTTTGCAGTAGAAGCACTCAGTTTCAGGCTTGGGTCCAGCTTTGGGCTTCTTCCCAGGAGTGGCAACTTGCTTGCTATTTTTCTTGAAGTTCTCTTTCTTTCCCTTGCCCTTTTCTTGAAACTAGTGGTGTAGTTAACCATCAACACTTGATGCTCCTTCTTAATTTCTACCTCCGCAGCCTTGAGCATTGCGAAGAGCTCGGGAATTGTCTTGCTCATCCCTTGCATATTATAGTTCATCACGAAGCCTTTGTATCTTGGTGGTAGTGATTGAAGAACTCTGGCAATATCACAATCAACTGGAAGATCAACTCCTGGCTGAGTCAAGTGGTTATAATACCCAGACATTTTGAGTATGTGTGCACTGACAGAACTGTTCTCCTCCATCCTGCAGCTATAGAACTTGTTCGAGACTTCATATCTCTCAACCCGGGCATTTGCTTGAAATATTAACTTCAACTCCTGGAACATCTCATATGCTCCATGACGTTCAAAACGTCTTTGAAGTCCCGGTTCTAAGCCGTAAAGCATGGCACACTAAACTATCGAGTAGTCATCAGATCGAGCTTGCCAGATGTTCATAACATCAGCTTCAGCTCCTGCAGCATGCCTTTCACCTAGCGGTGCGTCAAGGCCATAATTCTTCTATGCAGTAATGAGGATAATCCTCAAGTTACGGACCCAGTCTGTGTAGTTGCTACCACCATCTTTCAACTTAGCTTTCTCTAGGAACACATTAAAATTCAAGGGAACAGTAGCTCGGGCCATCGATCTAAAACATAGATATGCAAAACTATAAGACTAATTTCATGATAAATTAAGTCCAGTTAATCAAATTACTGATGAACTCCCACTTAAATAGACATCCCTCAAGTCATCTAAGTGATACGTGATCCGAATCAACTAACCCATGTCCGATCATCACGTGAGATGGGGTAGTCCTCAATGGTGAACATCTCTATGTTGATCATATCTACTATATGACTCACGTTCGACCTTTCGGTCTCTAGTGTTCCGAGACCATGCATGTCTGTATATACTAGGTCGTCAAGTTTAACCCAAGTATTCTGCATGTGCAAAACTGTCTTACACCCGTTGTATGTGAACGTAGAGTCTATCACACCCGATCATCACGTGGTGCTTCGAAACGACAAACTTTCGCAACGATGCATACTCGGGGAGAACACTATTATCTTGAAATTTAGTGTAGGGATCATCTTATAATGCTACCGTCGATCTAAGAAAAATAAGATGCATAAAAGTAAACATTACATGCAATCAAAATATGTGACATGATATGGCCATCATCAATTTGTGCTTTTGATCTTCATCTCCAAAGCATCATCATGATCTCCATCGTCACCGGCTCGACACCTTGATCTCCATAGTTGCGTCGTTGTCGTCTCGCCAACTATTGCTTCTACAACTATTGCTAACACATATCGATAAAGTAAAGCAATTACATGGCGTTTGCATTTCATACAATAAAAAGACAACGATAAGGCTCCTGCCGGTTGCCGATAATTTACAAAACATGATCATCTCATACAACAACATATATAACATCATGTCTTGACCATATCACATCACAACATGCCCTGCAAAAACAAGTTAGATGTCCTCTACTTTGTTGTTGCAAGTTTTACGTGGCTGCTACGAGTTTCTAGCAAGAACCGTTCTTACCTACGGCAAAAACCACAACAGTGATTCATCAAGTTTGCTGTTGTAACCTTCTTCAAGGACCGGCCGTAGTCAAATCCGATTCAAGTAAAGTAGGAGAAACAGACAACCGCCAGCCACCTTTATGCAAAACTAGTTGCATGTCTGTCGGTCATGTAAGATTGGTCCGGGCAGTATGTACGCGGACCACTTACTTCTCTGGTGTCTCGCAAGCTGGTACTCACGCCCAAAGGTGTGGGATCGAGTCCCATGCCAAGTGACTGTTTTCTTCTCCAATGACATTAGTTTAGCTTGTGAGGGCATGTACAACGCGGGCGCTTAGGCCCAACGCCAGGGTTTTGTTCCTGGCCGTTTTGATCAAATCCCGTTCGATTCTAGGATTCTGTCTAGCATCGATGCCAGCCGAGTCGTCAGGCGCTTCCTTCTTTTTCTGTTCGTACGACCCTTTTTAGGAGGAGGTATGGATATTTTTTACGAGGAAAAATAAGTTTGTTAGCGCTAGAATAGGCGTCCGTGCGTTGGGGTAACAGACTCCTACATTGACGCAAACTCCATAATTATTTTTTTCGATTATCTAAGCACCCGTACAGGCGCCTCTCCATTGTAGATGCCCTGACGGTCAGTTTGCCAAAAACACTTAGTAAAAAAAGACAGTTCCCGAGAGGTCAAAGTTTTGGTTGTCATGGTCAGTTTGCAATTTTCCCCTTTGAAATCAGTTTAGGCTGTATTTATATCAAATAAACGAGTTCATGGCTTAAATCGATCACTTCTTAAGCTATATCTGCTGAAGCATACAATCAGTATGAGTGAATACTAATGACGCGTTTCACTCGCTATTGATAATATCACCGATACTGCAGAGAAGTACAATGACAAAAGCTTTGAGAAGCTTAATACCATCAATGATATCACATCATTGTATAGGGTCACTAGCAATCTTAGTTGGACAGTGCTCCGAGACCTCAGCATCACATTGTATTTTAGGTTTGTCACTAGGGATGCCGGTTGGCTTTAAATACCACAAACTGCTTGATCGGGCCAACACCAACAGTGACAATTCTTTACCGGTAAGAATTACAAACTTCCCCCCGGGCGCGCCGCGCCTGCTTGCACTCGCACATGATTGATCACTGCGTCGTTGGCGGAATCGTCGAAGAGCGCCTCCATCTCCTCGAGGGTCCTCCCCTTGGTCTCCGGCAGGAGTGCGTAGACGAAAACCCAGGACGCTGCTGCGCACCCCGCGAAGATGTAGAAGCTTCCGGCCATGCCCACAGCCTCGTACAGCGATATGAACGTCATCCCCACCACGGCGCTCATCACCCGGTTCACCGCCGTGCCGATGCCAGTGCCCTGCGCGCGTAGCCGGAGCGGCAGGATCTCTGACCCGTACATCCAAATTACTGGCCCGAACCCCAGCGAGAAGGTCGCCATGAACGCTGCGGCGGCCGTCACGCTCGTTGCAGCGGCCCACCACGCGGCGCTCGCTCCCGCGTGCGCCGTAGGCGACGCTCGAAGGGAGAAGCCTAGCACGAGCAGAGACACGGTCATGCCGCCCGCACTGGTGAGCAGCATGGGACGCCGGCCCAGCCGGTCGGCCAGAAAGAGCGGGATCACAATGGCCACAATCTTGGCGACGCCGAGGAGGATCGTGGCACCGAGAACCGCGGACTGGGAGGTCACTCCGGCGTGGTGGAACACCCGCGGCGCGTACAACACGAGCGCCGCCACGCCGGACGCCTGCTGGAAGAACTGGAGGCCGAGGATGGCGAGCAGCACGCGACGGACAGACCGCGTCGGCCGGATCAGTATGTCGCGCCAGACGCTTGTCGACCGGGTCCTCTCGTCGCTGCCGCCGGGGACGGCCTGCTTGGAGCTTTCCTGCGCGGAGGAAACGATCTCCTTGAGGCGGCGGTCAGCGAGGGCCGCATCGCCCGTGGTGCGGGCGAGGACACGGCGGGCCTCGTCGTGGTGGCCGTGGAGTACGAGCCAGCGCGGGGTCTCCGGCATGGCGAGGAGCGTGGCGACTGCGAGAAATAGCGGCGGGACGGCGCCGACGCCGATCATTAGGCGCCAGTTGACGTTGTTGGGAAAGCCGGCAAGGGCGAAGTCGGCGATGTAGCTGAGCAGGATGCCCGCGTTGCCGGCGATCTGACGTGGCAGGCATATAAAAAAGAGGGTGAATAAGGCAGCACGTATTGACCCATCGAAATTACTATGAATTTATGACTGACAGGCAAATACCATGAGAACAAAAATGACACACACACATCTTTTACATGGAATAGGTAATTTGTTACTTTTTCAATCTTTTTTCCTCACGATCTCGATGAGAACATGAGAATAAATTTGGTAATGGGACAGCGCGAGTTTTGTCAGTTTGGCCCGAGTTCGATGTTAGTATAATGCATCTGCTAACCGGGAAAGGGGAACTTGAACTTGTGCTCGAACCATCCAGGCATTCTCCTTCCAGATCGTGATAGATAGATTGTACATTCGCTTTCGGTAAGATTATATTTACTCCCTCCTTTCCTTCCATCTACTCTCCTTGACAGAACAATAATTTGTGGTGCATTCATGCATGTGTACCCTGTGTGGCCAAGTGCCAACGAATCATGACTGGGATAATAACTCTGCGTTACATCAGATAAGTTCGATCCCTCCCGCATCAAAAAGACAAGTTCGATTCGTATTCGCTTTATAATTCAAGACAGTTAGTCTGACGTGACTCGTACGAACTAAAGTCGTCTCAATGATTAATCTCTCTCTCTCTCAAGGTTTTTTTTAAATAGTCACTCTGTCTTTCTCTGCAATCATGTTTGAATAGTGGAGTACTAGTATTTGTTCCTCCACCCCACGTACGTACGGATCCAGCAATCCTAGGATCCAGTTCGATCAAGGAAAATATTTATATTTTATTGCTTAACCTAACATATAGTACTCGTATTTTATTAACACAAAACTAGCACAGCCCAAAATAGGAATGTAGCATCATACAGGCTGAAATGAGTTAAGTAGGATCCAGCTCGTCGCCGGCACTCGCGACAAGTATAGTTAATTTATTAATTAATTCGCCAAAAAGGTAAGTTAATTAATTTAGCCGTAAGATAAATTACATGAACACGAACGAATCGAGCATACCTCGGGGATGGAGGAGAGGAAGCCACGGGACGCCGCCGGCGCCATCTCGGCGATGTAGACGGGCGCGACGACGAGGCCGAACCCACACGCGACCCCGGCGACGAGCTGTCCGGCCATCAGCACCGCGTATCCTCCCGCCACGCTGGTGATCGCCGAGCCGGCGAAGAACATGGCAGCGGAGAGCGCCATAGTGCGGCGGCGCCCGGCGCAGTCGCACGCCCAACCCGCGGCCAGCGAGCCGACGAGGGAGTAGATGCTGGTGGCCCCGATGAGCACCTCGATCTGCGCGTCGCTGATCCCCAGGTCGTCCTGCACGAACTTCTGCGCCCCGCTCATCACACCTCGATCTGCGACCACGCAAACCAGGTAGATCCGGCAAAAAATTAATCACGTACGCCATGAAATCGAGTTTTATTATACAGACCAAATTTACACGAGTAGTCTTCATGTAATAAGATTTAAAAAAGCGCGCTTAATCGATGTACAAACGCGATGAATTGCCGCATATCTGGCAGGCAGGCAGGCAGAACCTAGAGCGGATCAAAATAATTTTTGATGCAAAACGTAGAAGGTGCATGCATGGTGCATGCATATTCAAGACACAGCTAGATCATCTGCAGGTAGGTCGCACAGGGTTGCTTACTGTAACCGTAGATGACGGAGATGGCGGAGGCGACGAGGGAGCAGACGAGCGCGTAAGCGCTTCCGGCCGCGGCGGCAGCCTTCCCGCCGTCGCCGGGAAGCAGCGGCGCCTCGAGCTCGCCATGGCGCTGTTGCTCCTTGTCCATTACTATTATTATATCTCAAAAAAGAATTGGAGCGTAGCTAGTTGACCGCGCGAGACCGCTGCTCCTCCGAAGGAACTTCTTTTATTTTTGGAGGAGAAATGCGAGAAGGAAGTGGGGATCACGAGTATATATATACACGATGGAATCGATCACGTGTTCACGCGGAGTTGGGCGCTGCTGCTGTGGTAAATTACCTGATTAACCGAGAGCACACGCACACAAAGAAACGAGCACCGGTTCACACCTACATCGGCCTTGAGAGTGTCGGTTTGGGCCTATGACAAGTGGGGCCTTCGAGTCAGCAACATGCCAGGGCAAGATATTTGGCTGGCACGCGCACGTGCATGATTGGGAGCACGTGACACAGTACTAAGATCCGCTTTTATTTGGAAACTATACGTAAGCTGGCACACTTATAACGTCTAGCTAAGATGCAGCTAAGCTCGCCATCCCTTCTTCTTCTACCGAATAAGCGCGTGGATGGTAATGGGCCACGATATTGTTCGCTTCCTTGGCTTAGTTTTTCGCTCCCCTGTAGTCTAGATAATTGCCCGTGCGATTTGGAATGTTGTGTAAATATTCTACTCCCTTTATATATACTAGATATTTGTTAACTCATTTCAGTCTGTATGTATTATATATATTGAAATAACCAAAAACACCTCAAAATTTGTGAACGGAGGGAGTACTACGTTAGCTCATGATTTATCTGGCCATATTAATATGGTTGTGTAAATCAATGTCACCAAATCCTATCCGTGATCTACCTGCCTAAATACATTTTAGGATTTTACTAGTAAAAGAGCTCGTGCGTTGCAATGGAAGAGAAAATACCACACGCCCCTAACACAATAACCATGACTCAAGACCCCAATAGGTCCACATCCTTTTATTTTAATATTTCGTATGACCAATCTTGCCATTTATCCTTCTTCACACTCTCGCTCACGGACATGCATGGTCGTAGATGGTTTCTTTCGTCTCTAATTTGTCTTTTGAGGTGTTCACTTTCAATTTGAATCGGCACCAATACGAAAGAAAGATGGGGTATGCACTACTGAATAACGTTGCAACTTAAATAAAATTTTAAAAAATATTAACATGTGAATAAACATCATATTCAGATTCTACACATTTTTCTAAGCAATTTTCATATATAACATGTTAAAATTGAAGTTAGGGTTTAAAAGATATGAATATTTCTTTGAAGCATTTGAATTTGTCCCTAAACAACATTTAAAGATGATTCATGGATAAAAAAATATTATATTCATATTCTACACATTTTTCTAATCAATTTTTTTATATGACATGTTAAAACTGGAGTTACAGTTTAAAAGATATGAATATTTTTTTAAACATTTGAATCTATATAAAAACGTTATTTTCTAGACGGACAGTGGCTTTATTAACCAGAATGTCAGGGGGTTTTCTAAATAAATCGAAAAGCTTTCTGTTCCCACTTAAAATAGGACTGTGGGTTGATTAGCTGAAACCTCAGGGGGTTTTCTAAAAAATATGAAACGTCTTCCTGCAATCACTTAAGTTGGGACTGTGGGTTGATTTTGCGAAAGTGCAGGGACTTTTTTGCAAAATGTACGGCGACGGACGACCACAAACTGTACGCGCTTTATTATTAGGGAGAGATTTCATAATCACTTATTGGCTTACTAAAGAAATATATGTTTATTTGGTAAGTCAATAAAAGGTGAGACAGTTAAGACGTTTCTCAGAAAATGGTACCTAGGAAAAGGATAGAAGGTTGGACGAAGCACTCTTCCTGGCAAGAAAAGGATCATTATTATTTTTCTCAATAAAGAATAGATAATCATTTATTGGCTTACCAAAAAATATATGCTTACTTGGGAACTAAATAAAAGGTGAGACAATTAATGCGGATTTGGAATTGTACTCAGAAAAGAATGGATGGTTGGACGAAGCACTCTTCCTGGTAGGAAAATGAACGCTATTCTTTTTTAAGGAAGATAATCACTTATTGGCTTACCAAAGAAAATATATGTTTATTTGGTAACTCAATAAAAATGTGAGATAGTTAATGCGGGTTTCAAGGAAAGGTACTCAAAAAAGGATGGAAAATTGGACGAAGCATTTTGTGTGGGAGGAAAATAAAGATTTCTTGTAAGGAGTAAAGAGATAGCAGAGATGATAAGCCTGATCTTACTTTCTGAGTGTAACACGTCTAATATTGTTACATAGGATATTGCGCGAATACACACATTTAGGGCCTCTTCTAAGAAAAACCAACGACTTTAGAAACTTTCAATAATACCACCGACTATCGGTAATGACCAACAAATACTCTGGAATTGGATGGATTAACCGGTTGACACCAAAAATGAAAACGGGGTCTGAAGGAAATATGCCCTAGAGGCAATAATGAAGTTTTTATTTATATTTCCTTATATCATGATAAATGTTTTTTATTCATTCTAGAATTGTATTAACCGGAAACTTAGTACATGTGTGAATACATAGACAAAACAGAGTGTCCTTAGTATGCCTCTACTTGACTAGCTCGTTAATCAAAGATGGTTAAGTTTCCTGACCATAGACATGTGTTGTCATTTGATGAACGTGATCACATCATTAGAGAATGATGTGATGAACAAGACCCATCCGTTAGCTTAGCATAATGATCGTTAAGTTTTGTTGCTATTGCTTTCTTCATGACTTGTACATATTCCTCTGACTATGAGATTATGCAACTCCCGAATACCGGAGGAACACCTTATGTGCTATCAAACGTCACAACGTAACTGGGTGATTATAAAGATGCTCTACAGGTGTCTCCAAATGTGTTTGTTGGGTTGGCATAGATCAATATTAGGATTTATCACTCCGAGTATCGGAGAGGTATCTCTAGGCCCTCTCGGTAATGCACATCACTATAAGCCTTGCAAGCAATGTGAGTAATGAGTTAGTTACGGGATGATGCATTACGGAACGAGTAAAGAGACTTTCCGGTAACGAGATTGAACTAGGTATGATGATACCGACGATCGAATCTCGGGCAAGTAACATACAGATGACAAAGGGAATAACGTATGTTGTTATTGCGGTTTGACCGATAAAGATCTTCATAGAATATGTAGGAACCAATATGAGCATCCAGGTTCCGCTGTTGGTTATTGATCGGAGATATGTCTCGGTCATGTCTACATAGTTCTCGAACCCGTAGGGTCCGCACGCTTAACGTTCGATGACGATTTGTATTATGAGTTACGTGTTTTGGTGAACGAAGATTGTTCGGAGTCCCGGATGAGATCATGGACATGACGAGGAGTCTCGAAATAGTCGAGAGGTAAAGATTGATATATTGGACAATGATATTCGGACACCGGAATGGTTCGGGTATATTTCGGAGTACCGAGGGGTTATTGGAACCCCTCGAGGAATTATTGGGCCTACATGGGCCATAGGGGAGAGGGGAGGCAGCCCACAAGGGGTGGCCGCGCCCCCCTTCCATGGGGAGTCCGAATTGGACTATGGAGGGGGCGCGCCCCCTTTCCTTCTCCTCTTCCCTCTCCTTCCCCCTTTTCCCCCTCCATGAGAAGGAAAAAGAGGAGGGACCGAATCCTACTAGGAGTGGATTCCTAGTAGGACTCCCCCCTTGGCGCGCCCCCTTGGTGGCCGGCCTCCTCCTCCCCTCCTTTATATACGGGGGCAGGGGGCACCCCGAAGCGCAACAGTTGTTCTCTTAGCCGTGAGCGGTGCCCCCTCCACAGTTTACTCCTCCGATCATAGCGTCATAGTGCTTCGGCGAAGCCCTGCACGGATCACATCACCATCACCGTCACCACGCCGTCGTGCTGACGAAACTCTCCCTCGACCCTCTGTTGGATCAAGAGTTCGAGGGACGTCATCGAGCTGAACGTGTGCTGAACTAGGAGGTGTCGTACGTTCGGTACTAGATCGGTTGGATCGTGAAGACGTTCGACTACATCAACCGCGTTAACTTAAACGCTTCCACTCTCGGTCCACGGGTGTACGTGGACACACTCTCCCCCTCTCGTTGCTATGCATCTCCTAGATAGATCTTGCGTGATCGTAAGAATTTTTTTGAAATTGCATGCTACGTTTCCCAACAGTGGCATCAGAGCCAGGTTTATGCGTAGATGATATGCACGAGTAGAACACAAAGAGTTGTGGGAGATAATAGTCATATTTCTTACCACCAACGTCTTATTTTGATTCGTTATTATTGTTGGATGAAGTGGCCCGGACCAACCTTACATGACCATGTTCATGAGACCGGTTCCACCGACAGACATGCAACTTGTTTTGCATAAAGGTGGCTAGCGGGTGTCTGTTCTCCAACTTTAGTTGAATCGAATTTGACTACGGCTAGTCCTTGTTGAAGGTTAAAACAACACACTTGATGATAAAATCGTTGTGGTTTTGATGCGTAGGTAAGAACGTTTCTTGCTAGAAGCACGTAGCAGCCACGTAAAACTTGCAACAACAAAGTAGAGGACATCTAACTTGTTTTTGCGCGGCATGTTGTGATATGATATGGTCAAGACATGATGTGTTGTAGGGTGAAAACCCTAGAGGGGATCTTTTCACACTTGAAGGGGGAAAAGAGGAAGAACACTCAAGAACACAAGGAACAAATCACTCAAACAAACCCAAATATCACATCCACTAGAGTAGCATACAAGAGATCCACAAGATCACATGAACAATTCAAGGAAAATAGCACTAGGGTAAAAGTTCTTCCCACTAGGTGAGGTCTTGCATCCAAGAGGATCTTCTCCAAGAGGAGGGCTTGATCTCCAAGAGGAGCTTCTCCAAGAGGAGGTCTAGATCTCCTAGAGGAGGAAGATGAGCAAAGCTCTCTCTTTGTGTTCTAAATACTTTGCTATCCTTCTGATGAGCTAGGGGAGGTCCTTATATAGTTTAGAGACCAAATAAGAGGAGGAGGGGGATAAAAGGTTAAAAACCCACAGAGGCACGCAGGCCCTCGGAGTGGTGTGGGCACCTGGTGAAATGGGGGCCGGGCACCCGCACTAGTCAGGGACCCGGCGGTGGAGGGACCGGGCACCCGGGGGACTTAGGCCCGGGCACCCGGGGTTGAGGGCCCGGGCAACCGGGGCTGGCTGGGCGTGGCCCAGGTCCTAGCCGGGCACCGGGGGCCATGTTGGCCGGGCACCCGGGGTGGCCAGGGACCAGTCCAGGGCACGGCCAAAAGCCCGGGCACCCAAGGGCAGCGGGGTGCGGGTGCCCGGAGTGCCTAGGGCCACTTCTCCTTGGCCCTTCCCGTGGCTCTCTTCCTCCTTCTTCTCCTTGGGTGCTTGGGTCTTCGTCTTCACCTCATCACGGTCATTTTCTTCGTACCTAAAGATGCATAACATTTCCGTTTGAGGTAGAACCCATCTCTCGTGTGAATTTGAATGGAGCTCGAAGCACCTCCTTCGCGATGGTGCGTGCGCGGGCTCTTGTCATCGGTCCTCTCGGTGCTTGCGGTGGTGATGGAGTGTCGGTGTGGGTAGTCGGGGGATGCTCCACATCATCTCCCCTCCCTTGGGAGAGATCCGTCCACGAATCATGCTCTTCATCACCATGGTACTTGGCCAAGTCTTTGATGTTGAAGATGTGGCTTACGTTGTACTTGTCATGTGGGATGTCGACCTTGTAGACGTTGTCGTTGTAGCGTGCGAGCACCTTGAATGGTCCATCGGCTCTCGGAAGTAGCTTGGACTTGCGCTCCTTAGGGAAGCGGTCCTTGCGGAGATGTATCCATACTAGATCTCCCAGTTGGAACACCATCGGTGACTTGTTGATGTTGAGCTTGGAGGCGAGTCGTTGTACTTGGCGCTCGATCGTGGAACGTGTTTCTTCATGCATCTTCTTGAGGTAGGTAGCTCGTGCACTAGCGTCCAAGTTTGCTCGTTCATGAAGCGGTAGAGGAAGGATGTCCAATGGTGACAGTGGGTTGAAGCCGTAGACAACCTCGAAGGGGGACTTGCCGGTGGTAGAGTGTTGTAACATCCCAAATTTTCAATTTGGAATGTTATTCATAGGTCATCATATGCATATCATATTTTATTTGCATTTTGGTTTTGATCCTAGAAATTCTAAGAAACTCAAGGACCCACGGAGAGAGTTTGGGATTTCGTTTATTTTCATATTTGAATTTTCTCAAATTCGAAAAGAGGATCATCTTGGTTTTAATTATTTTTCTCTCCAAAATATTTCCAATATTAAAAAAATAAAAGAGAGCAGATAAAATGACTTCTCCAAAATAAAAAGAAATATTGGAGGAAAAATATTAAAATCAAATAAATAGTTTTACTTAGTTTTATTGCTATTTTATTTGAATTAGAAAAAAATATGCATTTTTTTAAAATTGCATTTTTAGGCCAGAAAAATGTTCACTTTGTTTTAAATATTTTATTTAGACGATGAAAATTGTTTTTGGCAAATTTTAGAATTTTTTATTTATTTAGGATTTTTCCTTTCGGTGGAATTTATTTTATATAAAAATAAGTTTCTCGGACCGCATTGGGCCAAAGGCCCAGCCGGCCCGCAGCGCCACCGCCTCCGCCACCGTGCCCGCGTCGGACACCGACCGGAGTCCGGCTCCGAGCCGCGCGCCGTGCCCCCTGCCCCAAGCCACCGCGCCCCTCCCCTTAAATACAGCCGGCTCGCCGGACTCTCCTCCTCGTCCCAAGCCGCCGCCGCCTCATCTGCCGCCGCCGCCG
>NC_057808.1:133688076-133707469 GCF_018294505.1 Triticum aestivum
ACGCCCACGCCGCCGCCCGCCGCCCCGCTGACCAGTGCCGGAGCCGCCCGTCGGAATACCACCGCCGCCGTTGACTTCGTCGCCACCGGTTTTTTTGGTTTTAGGTATAAACCGTTCGTCCGGTTTTTTTAGTAGATCGGTTCGGTTTTCTCGGTTTAGATTATTTTACGAACGTTCGTTTGTTAGTTCGTTTTAACGAACGAATTCGTTCGTTTGCCTCTATTAGCGGACGTTCGTCCAATAGATTTTCCTTTTCATTTTATTTTCGGCCAGGGACCTATCTGCGATTACTTTTATCACAGACTAGCCCCTGATCAGTGAAACCAACGCCAAAATCTTCGTCTCAAACCCCTCTTTCCGGTTAAACAACTTGAACATGGTTTTGACAATTCAAAATTTGATTTTCAAGCAGATTTGGTTTCGAAGTTCTTTTGATCGTAGTTTGAGTTCCGTAGCTCCGATTTGATTGATTCTTTTTGCAAATTGTAGTTCTTCAGTTGGACTTTCAGATTTGACTTTCTCATCCGAGTTTTACCCTTGCATCTATGCTTGAGTGCTTATGTATGCTATTGTTTGTTTGCGATAGAATTCCCAGAGTGCGAAGCGTGCTACTACGAGTCTCTAGGGTTTGCGGATCGCCAGCAAGGCAAGTAACACATTGATCATACCCATTTATTACCCAGTCTTTATGCATTAGTTACCATCCTCAAACACTGCATGATTAGGATGTGATTTAACTTGTGGGTATTGGGAAGTTGATGAGGAGGTAGAACCTATTGCCCTTCTATTATCAAACCCTTGGGAGTTACTTCTACGTTATGTTTATACTGTTGTGCTATGCTCGTAGACGTGGTTCGGTTTGAATGATCCATGATAGATGTGAGATTGTTAAATTAATGGTTAACTTAAGGTGGCTACTAAAATACACATCTGGGTGGATTGGTTGCGGGCACCTGGGGATATACCAGTGTTGTCCTTTGGTTCGCCACCCAGGCTCAAAGGGATCATAAGATTATTCATGCTAGAAACTTCCATGTGCGCCACAAGATATTATGGGCCTAGCATAGTTGAGTATGTTGCATGACCTCTTTCAGTGGTAGGCTAGCAGATGTAGGGGAAAGTAGGTGTAACTGTCTACCCAGAGTAAAGAGTTAATGTTTCTGAAAGACTGTGTCTTGGTCATCCGTTTCTCAAACACTGTGTAGTGCGAGAAATCCAATGGAGGAGATCGAGTCTTCTGGGGAAAAGTGCGCAAACCTCTGCAAAGTGTACAAACTAATCATGGTTAGCCGTGTCCCCGGTTATGGACATCTTGAGTATCTGGTTCTTCGATTATCATGTTGATCTCATCACTCTAAATTAATTTGCTGGGTTGTTAATTACTGTTTAATTGGGATTGAGATGGGGTTACCATTCTCAGTGTTTATCAACTACCATGATAGTTAAACAAAATATATTCCTTTGTTGTAGGAAAAAATTGGCTTTTCGCAAAACATTATAACCATAGAGCCTCCACCAGCCATATATGCATGTAGTGATAACATTTACTTGTTCATTGCTCTATTGTGTTATATTGCCACCATATTCCATGTGCTGACCCGTTTCGGGCTGCAACATATCATGTTACAGACTTTTCGGACGAAGAGTAAGGTGCGCTAGGTCGTTGTCGTGCACTCAGCTATGCCGTTGGAGTTGATGGACTCACTTTATCTTCCAAGCCTTCCGTTGTTATCTTATTTAGATGGCCTTAAGCCATATTATTGTACTAAGTTCTCTTTTGAGACATTCGATGTAATAAGTGTGTGATTGCACTCTGTTATAAATCCTTCAAGTACTGTGTGTGTGAGCATTAGCAATCAAGGGATGACACTTATGCACAGAGATTTCACCGTTTGAGGTCGGATCGCTACAAGATGGTATCAGAGCACACGCTGATTGTAGGACACGACCACTAAGATAAGCCATAGGTCACTCTTCTCTACTCATTTCTGACTCCTCTCCATTTTTCCACTCTATAGGATGGCGGACTCAAGGAACAAGTTTGCACAACTGGATGAAGACACACCTTTTGGACGACACTTCAAGGAAGTCACTAGGTAACTGAATATCGGAACACCATGCTTCACCGGGACCTAAACCGCCACTTTACCAGAAGAGGAGCGTTGGATGATTCGAGTTCAAGTTCCAGGATGGACATTCACGCCTGTTACTGAACCCATAGAGTTTTCCTTTGATGCACCAACCTGGAGTCTAGCTAAGAGCATGGCAGCCCACATCGCCATGAGATGAGCAATGGGAGATGATCAGCACCAGGAGGGACAGGTCCATTGCAGCTTTCATCCAGGAGTTAAACCAGCACATTCGTCGCCAGGAGAACCAAATGTGTGCAAGCATGATAGATCTGAAGAAAGTGATGACCGGGAACATGGAGCTAGAAGAGGAACTCAAGTCTACACGCGATGGATATGAGGAGGAAATTGCAATACTAGTGGAGAAGAATGACGAGCTGACTAGGAAGCTAGGAGTCTTCATGGGAGACCCCGCGCCAGGAGGAGATGACGACCCTCCCGAGGACATCCGTTCTGAAGACTACATCATCATCGACGACACCGACTCCGACCCCCATAGTAGTGATGATGATTACGAAGATGAAGCTGGAACGGATATCATGGAGTCTTCCACCGATCAAAATTTCTAGTCGACCACCATATTATCAGTAGTATTCCCCCATGTATATAGTAATAGTCCGAGCACTGTAACGATAGTTAGATCGATTGTATGCCCTTGTTTGAATTGATTGGTGTGATATGAATGTGTTTGTCTCATGTGCATATGGGTAGTGCTTTCTCACTAGACCTCACTCTATTCTAATCTCTCCCCTCTAAACCCATCAGATGCCTCCGAGACGTGACCCCGGATTTGTCTTCCCACCGGAGCTCACTTAGCTGATCCAACAGCAGAATGCCCTGATGCAGTTGCTAGTCCAGAACCAAGGCAACAACAACAATAACAACAACCCACCACCACCACCTCCAGTTGACAACTTAGCCCGTTTTCTGAGGTTGCAACCGCCGGTGTTTTCCAGTAGCACCGAGCCAATAGTTGCTGATGACTGGCTACGCAGGATTGGAAGGGAGTTGACCACCGTAGGTTGCACAGATGTAGAGAAGGTGCATTTTTCCGCACATAAATTGGATGGACCCGCAGCCTCATGGTGGGAGAATTACACAGCCACTTTCCCCATAGCCAATGTCACTTGGGAGCAGTTTCAGCAAGCATTCCGCACCGCACATGTCTCAACTGGAGCTATGAGCATGAAGAAGCGTGGGTTTCGCAACTTACGACAGGGAAACCGTACTGTGGGGCAGTACGTAGATGAGTTCAGTAAGTTAGCTCGCTATGCCCCAGATGATGTGGCCACAGATGCCGCCAAGCAGGAGAAGTTTATGGAAGGGCTGAATGATGAGATGAGTATGCAGTTAATGGTGGCAACATTTAACAACTACCAGGAGTTGGTAGACAATGCTCTTATGATGTAAGGGAAGCATCAGCAGATTGATAGCCGCAAAAGGAAGTATGGACAAGGGAAGTACAATTCAGGAGCTCAGCAGAAGCCTCGTTTTACCCCGAACTCGGGAGGATACACCCATAACCATGGAGGCCATACCCACAATGGAGGAAGTTCGCACAACCACAGTGGCTCCAAGAATGGAAATGGGAATGGAGCAGGTAGCAATCAGAACCGCTCTAACCCAGCCACACCCGCCAAGAAGGACCAAAGTCACATTACTTGTTTCAAGTGCGGGAAGACTGGACACTATGCCAATAGTGTCCTGAAGCAAAGAATGGAAATGGCAATGGAAGCTCTGGGAAGAAGGCCAACCCTTTCAACAGGGGACAAGTGAACCACGTGAACGTGGAGGAGGTTGAAGAGCAGCCAGATGCAGTTATAGGTAAGTTTTAGGTTAAGTCAGTCACTGATTGGCTAGCACCCACCTCAGTTGGAGAGATCCGCGGTTTTCTTAGACTCGCAGGATATTATCGGAGATTCATTGAGATTTTTTCTAAGATTGCGAAGCCCATGACGGAGTTGTTGAAGAAAGACACCAAGTTCAAATGGACAGATGAATGTGAGGCAAGTTTTCAGGAGCTAAAGAAACGATTGGTTACAGCCCCAGTGCTGATTCTGCCGGATATACGTAAGGATTTCCAAGTGTATTGCGACGCTTCTCGCTTAGGACTTGGAGGTGTACTTATGCAAGACAGAAGAGTGGTTTCATACGCCTCACGCCAGCTCCGACCGCATGAGTTGAATTATGCCACACATGATTTGGAGTTAGCAGCTGTAGTTCATGCGCTCAAGACTTGGAGACATTTTCTTATTGGAAACCGTTGTGATGTGTACACGGATCACAAGAGTTTGAAGTACATTTTCACACAGAAGGAGCTAAATCTCAGTCAAAGGAGATGGTTGTAGCTTATAAAGGATTATGATATGAAGTTGCATTTTCACCCAGGGAAGGCCAATGTCGTAGTAGACGCTTTGAGCTGGAAGAGTTATGCCAACACCCTCGTGAGCGGAGGATTACCCGAGGAGTTAGTCAAAGATCTCAGGGAGCTTCATTTGGATATAGTCCCTAGAGGTTTTGTTGCAGCAATGGAGGTTCAGTGAACATTATTGGGAAAGAATCGAGAGGCTCAGAAGGATGATAAGGAAATTGCTGAGATAAAGGAGAAGATGAGCAAAGGAAAAGCCAAGGGTTTTCGTGAGGATGAGCACGACACCTTATGGTTTGAGGACCGTGTTTATGTACCCAATAATGCAGAGATCAGGAAGTTAATACTTCAGGAAGCTCATGACTCGCCATACTCGATACACCCCGGAAACACCAAGATGTATTTGGATTTGAAGGAGCGTTTTTGGTGGACAGGAATGAAGAAGGATATTGCCGAGTATGTAGCCGTACGATGTATGCCAGAGAGTGAAGGCAGAACATCAGAAGCCAGCAGGATTACTGCAGCCTATGCCGATACCCGAATGGAAGTGGGATAAGCTTGGCATGGATTTCATCACCGGATTACCCAGGACCCGATCGGGATATGATTCTATCTGGGTAGTAGTGGATCGTTTGACCCAAGTGGCTTACTTTATCCCAGTGAAAACCACCTATACAAGTGCAAAGTTGGCCAAGATATATATGACCAGGATCGTATGTCTGCATGGAGTTCCGAGGACCATCGTATCAGATAGAGGGAGACAGTTCACTTCAAAGTTTTGGCATCACTTGCACCAAACTTTGTGGACCAAGCGAAAGTTTAGTACAGCCTTTCATCCGCAGACAGATGGGAAGACCGAGATGGGCACCTGGGGATATACCAGTGTTGTCCTTTGGTTCGCCACCCAAGCTCAAAGGGATCATTAGATTATTCATGCTAGAAGCTTCCGTGTGCAGCCACAAGCTATTATGGGCTCTAGCATAGTTGAGTATGTTGCATGACCTCTTTCAGTGATAGGCTAGCAGATGTAGGGGAAAGTAGGTGTAACTGTCTACCCAGAGTAAAGAGTTAATGTTTCGGAAAGACCGTGTCTCGGTCATCCGTTTCTCAAACACCATGTAGTGCGAGAAATCCAACGGAGGAGATCGAGTCTTGTGGGGAAAAGTGCGCAAACCTCTGCAGAGTGTACAAACTAATCATGGTTAGCCGTGTCCCCGGTTATGGACATCTTGAGTATCTGGTTCTTGGATTATCATGTTGATCTCATCACTCTAAATTAATTTGCTGGGTTGTTGATTACTGTTTAATTGGGATTGAGATGGGGTTGCCATTCTCAATGTTTATCAACTACCATGATGGTTAAAAAAATATTCCTTTGTTGTAGGGAAAAATTGGCTTTTCGCAAAACATTATAACCATAGAGCCTCCACCAGCCATATATGCATGTAGTGATAGAATTTACTTGTTCATTGCTCTACTATGTTATATTGCCAGCATATTCCATGTGCTGACCCGTTTTGGGCTGCAACATATCATGTTGTAGACTTTTCAGACAAAGAGTAAGGTGCGCTAGGACGTTGTCGTGCACTCAGCTATGCCGTTGGAGTTGATGGACTCACTTTATCTTCCAAGCCTTCCGTTGTTATCTTATTTAGATGGCCTTAAGCCATATTATTGTACTAAGTTCTCTTTTGAGACATTTGATGTAATAAGTGTGTGATTGCACTCTGTTATAAATCCTTCAAGTATTGTGTGTGTCAGAATTACTGATCCAGGGATGACACTTATGCACAGAGATTTGACCGTTTGAGGTCGGGTCGCTACAAGTGTCTTGCTCGGTTGTAGGTGTACTCGGCGATGGGTAAGCACCCCTACCACTTCTTGATGTTCTTCTTTATCAACACGCATAGGAGAGTGGACAGGGTCCGGTTGGTGACTTCCGTTTGGCCATCGGTTTGAGGATGATACGCCGTGGAGAAGAGTAGCTTGATTCCGAGCTTGGCGCATAGCGTCTTCCAAAAGTAGCTTAAGAACTTGACGTCTCGGACCGACACAATTGTCTTTGGCACGCCGTGCAACCTCAAGATTTACCTACAAAAGAGATTTGCAACATGTGAAGCATCGTCTATCTTATTGCATGGGATAAAATGAGCCATTTTAGAGAATTGGTCGACTACAACAAATACAGAGTCCTTGTCATTTTGAGTCCTAGGTAATCCAAGCACAAAATCCATGTTAATATCTTCCCACGGTTGATGTGGAATAGGTAAAGGCATATGTAAACCATGGGATTGAGATTGTGACTTAGCTTTGCAACATGTAGAGCACCGGGTGGTGAAGCGTGAGATATCGCGAAACATCTTGGGCCTAAAATAGTTCTTGGAGAGCGTGGCGAAAGTCTTGTCGCGTCCAAAGTGTCCCATGAGTCCACCTCCATGAGCCGCTTGCAAAAGTAATAAACGAAGAGAAGACGCGGGAATGCATAGTTTGTTAGCTCTCATAAGATAACCATCTTTGATATAGTATCATTCCCAAGAAGTATGCGTCACACACTTAGCATAAGGGGTAGCAAAAGTCACATCATGCTCATACAAATCTTTGATATGATCAAATCCAACAACATTCAATTCAAGTTGAGTAAGTAACATGCATTTGAGGGAAAGGGCATCCGCCACAACATTCTCTTTGCCCATAATGTACTTGATCACATAGGGGAAAGATTCAATAAATTCACTCCATTTAGAATGCCGTTTATTCAACTTGGTTTGACCTTTAAGGTACTTAAGTGTCTCATGATCGGTATGTATGACAAACTCATGCGGTCTAAGATAATGCTCCCAAACATGCAACACGCGCACTAAAGCATACAATTCTTTGTCATGGATGGGATAGTTAAGTTGAGCACCAGAGAGTTTTTCGCTAAAGTATGCAATAGCCCGCTTTTCTTGCATCAAAGCTCCACCAATTCCATTACCACTAGCATCGCAATGAACCTCAAAGGTTTTGTCAAAGTTGGGCAAAGCAAGAATCGGAGCATGAGTAAGCAAAGATTTGAGCTCATCAAAAGCGGTAGATTGCAAAGGTCCCCAAACAAAAGGAGCATTTTTCTTACTCAAGGCATGCAACGGTGCGGCAATAGTGCTAAAGTATTTCACAAAGCGACGATAGAAACCCGCAAGGCTAAGAAAACTACGCACTTTTGCAAGTTTGTGGGTTGTGGCCAAGTTTTAATTGCTTCAATTTTAGACTCATCAACATGGACACCCTTTGAAGAAACAACGAAACCTAAGAAAACAAGCTTGTCAACACCAAACGTGCACTTTTTCATGTTGGCATAAAGATGTTCCTTGCGAAGAGTTTGCAAAACGGCCCTAACATGACCTACATGATCTTTGATGGATTTGCTAAAGACAAGTATGTCATCAAAGTAGACCACAACAGACACTCCAATGTAAGGACGAAGCACAAAATGCATAAGACGCATGAAAGAACCGGGGCTTCGGATAAACCCATAGGCATAACTAACCACACATACAAGCCAAATTTAGTTTTGAAAGCGGTTTTCCATTCATCACCTTCTTGTATGCGGATTTGATAGTAACCAGTTTTGAGATCAATTTTTGAGAAAATAGTGGCACCGCTAAGCTCATCTAGCATATCATCAAGGCGAGGTATGGGATGCCTATATCTAACGGTGATAGCATTGATGGGTCTACAATCGGAGCACATGCGAAAACTACCATCTTGCTTGGGCACAAGTATAACCAGAATGGCACAAGGGCTTAAGCTTTCACGTACATGGCCGTTGTCGATGAGTTGTTGTACTTGCCGTTGGATCTCCTTAGTTTCTTCAGGGTTGACGCGGTAGGGAGCCTTATTCGGAAGAGGTGCTCCGGGGATGAGGTCGATCCTACGTTCAATTCCACGTAGAGGAGGGAGACCGGGAGGTAGCTCATCGGGGAAGACATCCTCGAATTCCTGCAACAAGTTAGAAAACACCAGAGGAAGTGGATTAGGAGTGTTAGTTTTTGCCACCTCATCTTTGCATAGGAGGACAAAGTGGATGACACTCGATGGGTTCTCACACACTTCTCTCATCTCTCTTTTTGTGGCTAGGAGGACTAAAATTTTCTCTCTAGGCGAAGAGTCGCTCAATTTGGCCTTGTGGCACTCACTTTCTTTGTGGTGGTTCACTCTCTCACTATTCCTCAATGAGGAATTTCAGGGTGAGGAAATTCCTAAGTCACGAACAACTAGCAGCGGAATATGTACTCAAAAATAAGCATAACAAAGCAGTGGCATGATACGTCTCGAACGTATCTATAATTTTTGATTGTTCCATGCTATTATATATTCTGTTTTGGATGTTTAATGGGCTTATTTATACACTTTTATATTATTTTTGGGACTAACCTATTAACCGGAGGCCCAGCCCAAATTGCTGTTTTTTGCCTATTTCAGTGTTCCGCAGAAAAGGAATATCAAACGGAGTCCAAACGGAATGAAACCTTCGGGAGAGTTATTTTTGGAACAAACGTGATCCAGAGGACTTGGAGTGGACATCAAGAAATCACCGAGGAGGCCACGAGGCAGGGGGCGCGCCCTCCACCCTCGTTGGCCCCTCGTGGCTCCACCGACCTACTTCTTCCTCCTATATATACGTACGTACCCCAAACCATCGAGGAGCACCACAAAAACCTAATTCCACCGCCACAACCTTTTGTACCAGTGAGATCCCATCTTGGGGCCTTTTCCGGCGTCCTGCCGGAGGGGGCATTGATCACGGAGGGCTTCTACATCAACACCATAGCCTCTCCGATGATGTGTGAGTAGTTTACCTCAGACCTTCGGGTCCATAGTTATTAGCTAGATGGCTTCTTCTCTTTCTTTGGATCTCAATACAAACTTCTCCTCGATTCTCTTGGAGATCTATTCGATGTAATCTTATTTTGTGGTGTGTTTGTCGAGATCCGATGAATTGTGGGTTTATGATCAAGATTACCTATGAACAATATTTGAATCTTCTCTGAATTCTTTTATGTATGATTTGTTATCTTTGCAAGTCTCTTCGAACTATCAGTTTGGTTTGGCCTACTAGATTGATCTTTCTTGCAATGGGAGAAGTGCTTAGCTTTGGGTTCAATCTTGCGGTGCTCGATCCCAATGACAGTAGGGGAAACGACACGTATTGTATTGTTGCCATCGAGGATAAAAATGTCACATCCTAGTTAGTTCATGCATTAGAGTGTTGCATCATGGCTACATTTCACAGAAACCTGAAATGGGGATGCCAGAAACCCCCAGCACCCCCCCTGGAACAACTAGGGTTTACTAAAAATTTTCCAATGAACCTGAAATGCCCTCCATAAATGTTCACCACCTTTGGTCTTGGCTAAAACCTCTGCCAAAAATGGTTTCATATTTTTGGAGGCCATCTTGGATTTTTGCACAAGCCGTAAGTATTTGCATTTGGGCATTTTAAATGCTATAAATATTTTTAAATGTCCAAATAATCTTGAAGGTATTTTTAGGCTGTTGGGAATAATCTCAAAGGTGCCTCAGAATATTTTCAGGATTTTTTCAAATGAAATAGTATTTTTACTATTTCAAAACACAGTACAGAAATAAATAAATAAAAAGAGAAAAGAAAACAGAAAGCAGAAACTTACCTGGCAGCCCACCTGGCGGCCCAGCACTGTGCTGGCCCGCGCCAGCGAGCTGCTTGCTCTCGCCAGAGCAGGCAGACAGGTGACGCGGCGAGCGCGAGCTCGCCACCGCGCCAGCTGCTTGCCGCCCTCGCCGCGGACGAGCTGGACGACCTTCCTCGACGCGCCCCGAGCCCCTGGACATCGTCACTCTCCCCCATCGCCTCTCCCTCGCCCTTTCCCCACCATGGCCGATGCCGCCGCAGCCACCTCACCGGAGTAACTGCGGCCACCGTCGACCTCGCGCCGTACTAACGTGTCCTACAGCACCGCCGTCGCCCACTCCTTCGAGCAAGCCGAGCCCCGAGCGCTCGTTTGCCCCGAAGCTCCGCCACCTACCTCGCCTTCGCCGCTCCCCGTCGGAGATCCCCTCCGCCGTCGCCACTGCTACAGCTCGTCTCCGACCTCGCCGTCTGCTCCGTCGCAACCGCCGTGAGCATGGCCACCTTCCCGTCCTCTCCTCTCTCTCTCGAGCTCTGTAGCTACCGCACGAAGTTCACCCGAACGCGCCGCCACACGAGCTCGTCGCCGACAAGGCTCCGGCCATCCAACGGCCACACCACCGTAGCCATTAGCTTCACCGCAACGCCAGGAACCCGTAGCGCCATCGCATGTCCCTCGCCGTGCTCTCTAGCTACGGTTTCAACCACGCCCGTACTCCGGCAGCCACACGGCTCGTCGCCGGCGTCGATTCCGGCGACCCCGAGCTCCACTACCACCACCAGTCGACGCGGTTCGCCCCCAGCTACACGTAGGTACTCTCCGCCGTCCTTTTGGTCGCCGGAGGGGGATCCCGCACTCCACCGCCGCGTCTGGACGTCGCCGGCGGCTAAACGCCGGCGAGTCAGCGTGGTTTGACCACGGTTTGACCCCCCCAGGGTCACTGACAAGTGGGGCCCGCCTGCTAACTAATCTGAGTTAGAGTTAAAACTAATCCTAATTAACTAATTACCTAACAGTGACACTGACACAGGGGACCCACACGTCAGGATTGACCTGGACAACCCCGTTGACCTGCTGACGTCACACTGACGTCAGGCTGACGCAGTAAAGCTTTTACTGGAATTATTCTTATATTGGAAATTCCAGAAATTATCACAAACTTCAAAAAATCATAGAAAATAATCTATAGCTCAGAATGAAAAGATTTATATATGAAAAATGATCAGAAAAATCCACTCTATCCATCTGTACTGGTTTCATGCATGATTAAGCAAGTTAACCTACTGTTTTATACAGAACAAGATAAAGCACTAATATGGGCCATTTATGAACTTGGAATTTGAATCTTTGATTCAAATTAGTCCAAACCCTTCTGGCCTTAGTTGCATTAGCCCAATACATCCATTTTGCCATGTCCCATGCATGCATCATATTGTTGCACTTGCTTGATGTTGATTGTGCTTCGATGTGTTCATTGTGGTAGGTCCTGCCTCCGAGGATATTCACGGGTATCCAACTGAAGGGCAGTATCCCACCACCACTCTGTCAGGCAAGCAACCCATTGATCATTTCGATACAAACCCATCTTCTCGCTTCTGCTCTCGTTTACTGCATTAAGACAACGCGATTCAAACTGATGTGTGTGTTGCGGTAGTTGAACCCACCTTCCTCTGCATGACCTGTCATTGCCACAGTAACTAGATGAAACCCACTAGCATGTGTAGGAGTTGATTGAGCCATGTTGTGTTCCTACAATGCTATGCTTGCTACGCTTAGAGTTGTGTCAGGTCTGGCTCATCAGGGTGATGAACTAGAGTGAAAGTGCGTGTGTCGGTAATGAGAGTGAATTGTGGAATACGATTTGGTAAAGGTACCGATGGGAGGCCATGTAGGAGTACATGGTGGGTTGTTTCATTGAGACCGTCCCTAAGAACTGAGATCTGTATGCGTGATTTAAGATTCAGCTACTACCACACATTGGGCCCGAAACCAATGGACCCCCTCGGCTTCTTGTTCACCCTTGTCCTCTGTCCAGGAGTTGCACGTAGTTTCTGGTGTTTGTAGTAAGCTGGAGGCCGTGGACAGCGCTGACCAAGGGGTGGGCTGTGATGCGGTAGGCTCGTGGCCCGGTGTACCGAGTCGCCCGTTTGGTGACCGGGAACCCTGCACACATCGTTCGGGGCCGTATGTGGAAACCTCGGCCGGACTCCCTGCGGATGGAACCTGAATAGGCGATAAACCTGGACTAGGGACTCGAGTGTTTAGGTAGGCTGTGGCCGACACCCACGTTGGGCTTCCGCTTGAAGGTTGCCGAGTACACGTCGTGTAGCGACGATAAGTGGTGAGAGCGTGTGTGACGAAGTACACCCCTGCAGGGTATGAAACTATTCGAATAGCCGCGTCCGCGGTAAAGGACTACTTGGTCGCTTATGCAGTTCATAGACAAGTAAATGGATACTACTAAAAGCTTCAAGATAAGTGTGAGTACCGTGGATGGCCCTCTCGTTGGATGACGAGGGAGGATCCACGGTGGAGTATTGAGTTGGTGATTAGTGGACTCGTGTGCGAAAACTATTTCACAAGTGGTGTATCGTAGGATAGCTTAGCCAAGAGTCAAAGCTGGCTTGCTGCAATAACCCCACTACCTTCTTGAGAATGAGCATGTATAATAGGATCTGTTGTAAGACTTGCTGAGTACCTTTGTACTCATGTTGCTTTAATTACTGTTTTCAGACGACAACACCGCCCCTTCTGACGGGTTCTACGTAGAACTCGACGACGACGAGTGACTTGCCACCCAGGTGGTGATCTAGGCTTGTGAAGGGCCTATGTAGATAGACAGGCTTCGTCAAGCCTTCTTTCTTTCTAGTGTCTGTACCCAGACAGTTTGCTTCCGCATGTGCTTGTATGACTGTATGACTTGAGTGTCGGGTCATGCGACCCCTATCTGTATGAACAAGTTATGTAAGGCTCTCCGGAGCCCTTTAAATAAAGTACTTGAGTTGTAGAGTTTTGTTGTGATGCCATGTTGTATTTGCGCATATCGAGCATATTGTGTGTATGTTTGAAATGCTTGGTATGTGTGGGATCCGACAATCTAGTTGTCTATCTTTAGCAGCCTCTCTTATGGGGAAATGTAGTCTGGTGCCTCCTTGAGCCATAGTAGTCCGCTACAGCCCGGTTCACCGGAGTCCTGCTAGCCCAGCACTACTGCTCTGGACACTTGACTGGCCGGCATGTGAGTCATATCGTTCCTGTGTCTGTCCCTTCGGGGAAATGTCACGCGGTGACATCCGGAGTCCTGCCTAGCCCTCTACAGCCCGGGTTCCCGGAGTCCTGTTAGCCCAGTGCTACAGCCCGGACTCACACGCTGCTGACCGACACGTTCGATGTTGATTCATGTATGCCTGTCCCCATACGTTAGTGCCGCTTTGGGTTCACGACTAGCCATGTCGGCCCGGGTTCTCTGTCATATGGATGCTAGCGACATTGTCATATACGTGAGCCAAAAGGCGCAAACGGTCCCGGGCCATGGTAAGGCAACACCCGTGGGAGTACCGTGCGTGAGGCCGCAATGTGATATGAGGTGTTACAGGCTAGATCGGTGTGACTTGGAATCGGGGTCCTGACAGCGTTGGCATCAGAGCCGGACTGCCTGTAGGTGCGATAAGCCAAACTGGTCGATGTCGAGTCTAGAAATGCTTTAGTTATATGTAGGGGAATTGATTGTGGGTGGGAACGTAAGGTGCTTTTACTCCTTTACCTCATGCCCTCTGATCTGAGTCATACTCTTCTCATTCTACGCGGGTTAAGGACTAGGCTCTCTCCTCTCTATCAGGTTCACGTGTTACTAATCCGTAGTAACTTATAGGATTGTTGGTTCCATGCTTCGGATCAGTTTCTACTACCCTAGTATGTTGTCGGTTGAACCAGAACCTTGACATGATGTTGTTGAGTGGTATTGCAAACTGTTGCGAATGTCTCAAACCCTTTTCGAGCATTTACAGCCGTTATGCTGTCCGAATTCTCCTAGTAATACTAATGCCTTGCATCATTTCATGCTTTCAGATGGCCACCCGTTCCCAGAACCAAGTGGTTCGTCTGACCCGGTGCATCGGCGTACCTGGACACACGGCCATGTTGGTCCGAGTGATGGTTGAGACAGGCTATCGTTGGTATCCCGAGTATACCGTCGAGGAGCAGTTCCGAGACTTTAACCAAAGTCAATATCTTTGCACCGTCAGGATTTATCCATCCTATCCCGGAGCCACTGAACCCCTCCATTGCTCTTATGGACTTGGGGTTACTATCGAGATGTCTGTGCAGGATGCAGCTTACTCAATGATGACTATCATGCGAGCCAAAACTGCTTTGCTTCAGAACACCGACTACCGCTACATGCCAGCAGCACTCCCTGGGGCACAGGGGTACTATCAGGCTACTTACTGTGATTCTACCCATGAGGACTCACTACTCCGCACCACCACTGAGATGCTTGAGGACAAGGACCGTGAGAATCGTGCCTTGCGAATGGAGCTCTTTAATGCTCGTGCTGATCACTGGGCCACACTGACACGGTTTGCACCTGCCGTGCAAGCTGGGTTCATGGACATGAGGGACTTATACCCCGTGCGATCTGGTCTGCCAGAATGTATGGAATGGTGTGATGTAGGAGGCATCACCCCTCCTCGTGGACCCAGCCTGCCACCCTTTTGTTGGACCAAGGCCACACCCGAGTCCCTATGGACCGCAAGCTCCACAGGACCGTCTGTTTCCGGATGATCATGTTCAGCTTCCAGGACATGGTGGTGACTTCTATGAGGATTACTACGGAGACGTCTGAGTTGGCAGTAGATCTACTAGTATTGTAACAGTTGTAATCTCCACAGTCCTGCGTGTCTTGTGGAATACAACTTGGTGTGTATCACGTTCCGGAGGTGTAGAAAAATAATGTATAGGAGCTTGGAATGCCTCTGATGAGATGTATCGTCTTTCATCGTAGTTGTACCTTGGCCTGGGCTTGTACTAAACTATGTATGGCGTGTATGACCGTTGGTATATGTATGTTGCCATGTTACCATGTCATACTGATGGTCATCTCTGCATTCCGTGTTATCCATTACATTCCGCATTTCCCTATCAAGATTTAGCCATCCCCGTCTAAACCGTTGCTTTGTTCCTCCTAGGATGGTTAACACCCGCAACAACCCTGCTGTCCAGGCGCAGGATGAAGCCAATGCAGCCAGGGCGGAGGATCTGCCCCAACCGCCTTCACTGGCCGAAGTTATGCTGGAGGCAGAAAGAAACAAGCGTGAGACTAACCGCTTGCTAGAGCGAATTGAGCAGAATACTGCACGTCACCAGAGGAACGACCTGGTGTCCATCAATGACTTTATCAAGCTGTACCCACCGAAGTTCAACCACTCCGTCGAGCCCCTTGATGCGGGTGATTGGCTTCGCAGCATCACCCATAAGCTACGTTCTGCTAAGGTAGCCGAAGCTGATAAGGTTACCTACGCTGCCTATCACCTCGAAGGCCCTGCTAGCCTTTGGTGGGAGAACTTTGAGGCTATGCGCCCAGCTGGCCAAATCACTACTTGGGCTGAATTCAGTGAGGCTTTCCGTGAGCATCACATCCCGGAGGGTCTCATAGATCGCAAGCGCGAAGAATTCTGCAATTTTACCCAAGGCAGACTGACCGTGGATGCATACAGCCGTGAGTTTGGAAATCTAGCACGCTATGCTCCTGAAGAGGTATCCACCGACGCCAAGAAGCAGGCAAGGTTCCGCAAGGGACTTAGCCCCGAGCTTCGCCGTGATCTCCGTCTGCATGAGTGTACCTCTTTCCAAAAGTTGGTCAATAAGGCCATCAGTGCCGAGACAGGACAAACTGACTATGACGCTTCACGCAAGCACTCTCGTGACTTTGGTTCCTCATCTGGCTCCGGATCCCAGAAGCGCCGGGTCTGGATTCCAAATACTGTTTTGCCACCCAGGTTCACTCCGAGGCCATCCTTCGAGGCGCCTCGCCCCAACCAGCAGCATGCACCGCCCAAAGTCTATGGTGGCCCCACTGCTAATGCTGCTCCACGCCCCAATATTGTGACATGCTTCAAGTGTGGAGAAACGGGTCACTATCAGCGCGAGTGCCCCCGAAACAACCTCAATCAACCTGGACAGTCCGTTGGCCGTGGTAAGCCAGCAGGAAAGACTTACTACGCCAAGCCAGCCACCACAGCACGTGGCCATGTCATCTATGTTTCAGCTGAAGAAACTCATGAGGATCCCAACGTCGTCCTTGGTACGCTCCTTGTTAATTGCCATCCGGCAACTGTTCTTTTCGATACTGGAGCATCTCATTCATTTATCTCTGAGAGCTATGCTCGATTACACAACACCACATTTAGTGACATGCCTACTTCCATGGAAATTCAAACTCCTGGTTCTAGATGGCAAACCTCTAAGATAAGCCATGGAAATGAAATTCTTGTTGACAGACTGGTCTTCCTTGCATCACTAATAGCTCTCAAGTCCTCGGACATAAACATCATCTTGGGTATGGACTGGATGTCAGCTCATTATGCTAAGATTGATTGCTCCACTAGAACTGTTCAACTCACCCATCCGTCGGGCAAGACAGTCAATGTTTTGACCCGAGTGTCTAAACGTCAGCTCTACTCATTAAATGCCAACCCTCTTCCAGACCTCGAAGATGTGCCGGTAGTCCGTGACTTCCCGGATGTCTTCCCTGAAGAACTGCCAGGTATTCCACCTGACAGAGATGTTGAGTTTGTGATAGACCTCGTTCCAGGAACCGTCCCAATCTCTAGAAGACCCTATAAGATGGCACCCCTAGAGCTAGCCGAGCTTAAGAAACAACTCGATGAGTCCTTGAAAAAGGGTTTCATCCGTCCTAGTTCTTCTCCGTGGGCTTGCCCCGTCCTCTTCGTCAAGAAGAAGGATGGTACGGATCGGATGGTTGTAGATTACCGACCCGTCAACCTAGTAACCATCAAGAACAAGTATCCGCTTCCCAGGATCAACGACCTGTATGATCAGCTCGCTGGATCCTCAATCTTTTCTAAAATGGATTTGAGGTTGGGCTACCATCAAATCAAAATCAGGAACGGGGACATTCCTAAAACGGCCTTTGTTACTCGTTATGGTCAATACGAGTATACAGTCATGTCCTTCGGGTTAACCAATGCTCCAGCCACCTTTTCTCGCTTGATGAACTCGATCTTCATGGAGTACTTAGACAAGTTCGTCGTGGTTTACCTCGATGATATCCTTATCTACTCGAAGAACGAGGAAGAGCATGCCGAGCATCTAAGGCTAGTGCTAACGAAACTTCGAGAGCATCGCCTTTATGCTAAATTTTCCAAGTGTGAATTCTGGTTGCCAGAAGTGACCTACTTAGGCCACGTGATCTCTGGTAAAGGTATTGCTGTCAATCCCGAGCGAGTTCAAGCCATCCTTGACTGGACTCCCCCTGAAACGGTTAAACAAGTTCGGAGTTTCCTTGGCTTAGCGAGCTACTGCCGTCGCTTCGTCGAGAATTTCTCCAAGGTTGCTAAACCTCTAACCGAACTCCTCAAGAAAGATAAGAAGTTCGAGTGGACCCCACAGTGCGAGTTCAGCTTTCAGGAACTGAAAAGACGCCTGACATCTGCCCCCGTACTCGTACCACCAGATTTTTCTAAAGACTTTGTTATTTATTGCGACGCCTCGCGACAAGGACTAGGTTGCATACTCATGCAAGACCGTCATGTGATTGCCTACGCTTCCCGACAGTTGCGTCCACATGAGGATAATTATCCCACACATGATCTAGAGCTTGCAGCCGTAGTCCATGCTCTCAAAACATGGCGACATTACCTTCTCGGTAACCGTTGCGAGATTTTCACAGACCACCAGAGTCTGAAATACATCTTCACCCAACCGGATTTGAATCTCAGGCAAAGACGTTGGGTCGAGTTGATCTCAGACTACGACTTAGAAATAACTTACACCCCGGGCAAAGCCAATGTCATGGCTGATGCACTAAGCCGTAAATCCTATTGTAACAACTTGATGTTACAACAAAGCCAACCACTTCTCCACGAGGAATTCTGTAAGCTTAACCTTCACATTGTTCCTCAAGGATTTCTATCCACCCTGGTGGCGAAACCTACCCTTACGGATCAGATCATTAAAGCTCAGAAGGTAGATCCGGGAATCTCCCGCATTAAGAGAAACATCAAGAAAGGAGTTGCGGATTGTTTCTCCATTGATGACCAAGGTGTCGTGTTCTTTGGAGACCGCCTAGTGGTTCCTAAGGTGCGCAACCTGAGGCGATTGATCCTTAAAGAAGCTCATGAATCTCCTCTCACCATTCATCCCGGTAGTACTAAAATGTATCAAGACCTACGCCAGAGGTTTTGGTGGACTAGGATGAAGAGAGAAATTGCTCAATTCATTGCTAATTGCGACGTCTGCTGACGTGTTAAAGCAGAGCATCAGCGACCTGCTGGCACCCTTCAGCCTCTGGCTATTCCTGAATGGAAATGGGATAAAATCGGTATGGATTTCATTACTGGGTTCCCCAGGACCAAGAGGGGAAACAATGCTATCTTCGTTGTTGTCGATCGTCTTTCCAAAGTAGCCCACTTCCTACCTGTTCGTGAGAGTATAACCGCTAGCCAGCTAGCAGACTTGTACATCTCCCGGATAGTGTCTCTGCATGGTGTTCCATTGGAAATTAACTCAGACCGTGGAAGTCTCTTTACCTCTCGATTTTGGGAAAGCTTCCAAAATGCTATGGGAACTCGTCTCTCTTTTAGCACCGCCTTTCACCCTCAATCAAGTGGTCAGGTAGAACGAGTTAATCAAATTCTGGAGGATATGCTCCGAGCTTCTGTCATCTCCTTCGGCATGGATTGGGAGAAATGCCTTCCATTCGCCGAGTTCGCTTATAACAATAGTTACCAAGCTAGTTTGGGCAAAGCCCCTTTCGAGGTTCTCTATGGACGAAAATGTCGAACGCCTCTTAACTGGTCAGAGACCGGGGAAAGACAACTCTTTGGCCCGGATATGATTCAGGAAGCAGAAGAGCAGGTTCGCATTATTCGTGAGAAATTGAAAGCAGCCCAATCTCGCCAAAAGAGCCATTATGATCGCAAACATAAGGCTATGACTTTTGAGGTTGACGAGAAGGCTTACCTTCGGGTGACTCCTTTAAAGGGAACCCATCGATTCGGTATCAAAGG